>NW_018165133.1:80635-114857 GCF_001263595.1 Phalaenopsis equestris | reverse complement strand
CTTCACTTTATAAATTTATATTAGAAGTTTAGATTTTTCATAAAGTTTTAATCTTTTCTTCTTACATGAATCTCTAATATTTTTAATACTTCAAAAATACAAATTCCTTTACTAAAAATAGAAAAAAATAATTTTATTCTATCATACCAAATAATCTTAATCTATAAAATTAACCTTTGTTATTAAAAAATTTTACTTAAGTTTACTATATATTTAGAAACATAGATATAGTTATTAAAAGTTACCCTCAATACCAAAGGTCATCTTAAATTTTTTTTTTTAAATATTTTGAAAATATAATTAATTGAGGACAAATAGAATTAAGTTTCTTTTCTTTATGAAGGAATTTTTCTTCCCCCAAAACTTAAATTTTTAAAAGATTTAAAATGAAGAACTTGAAAAATTAAGGGTTAAATAAAACATTTATTACATAAAGAAAAGACATACTTGTTGATGGTTTTGATTTGAAACTTAACCCTGAAATATTGTAGGTGCTACTATGAAAAGCTACTAGACTTAAAACATTAAATAGCACATAATACATATAAAAATTTACTAAGAAAGTGTTAAAAGTTACTAAGAAAGTGTTAACTACAAATACATCCAACAAAGTACTAAAAACTAATAACTTCCAGCAATTTTATAAATCTAAAGTTCACAACACAGCATACAACAAAAATGAAGTATCACAGTCCACAAACACATAGTTTCAACAATAAAGTACAATTAAACATATAAAATAAATAAAAATCTAACTAAAGCATCACCAATCATCGTCTTCTTCCTCTTCTTCCAAATTTTGTTGCTGATAAGTAGTAAAAATAGGGTGAGTAGGAAATTGAACGAAGTGATCACCCTTCATGAATTTGACCATTGCATCATCATAAGCAGCATCGTATTCAAACTTCTGTCTTATCAAGTCATCAAAGAGAGCATTTCTTCTCTCCATATTCTCCATTCTATGATCCATTCTCAAAATATCTCCCTATTGGATCATCATTTTCTCCACAACTTCTTGGATAAGAGGGGTACTAGAAGTACCTAAAGTAGAGGGAATATTACTCGTCATACTTCCAGATCTCCATTACTTCCAGATCTCCTCTCCATATAACATGAGATTCATAAGGCTTTATATTGGCAGGCCCAATAGGTTTTAGAGGTTCAATCCTCTCCTCCTCTAGTCTATATTTAATTCCCGCCTGTTCACATAGTGTGAAGATGACGGCAGGGTTTCTTAAACCTCCAGTAGTTTCTCTAAAAGCAATAGATCTGGTGTTTCTATAAATAATAAAGCCTACATCTAACATTTTTATCTGCTGGATACAAGAATTTTAATATGACTCTATCTCTTGTAACCTCACTGTGACGATTTGTTGGTATCATTCTTCCAGAAATAAAATAGTGTCAAGCCTTAGATACTATATTTAAAATTGAAAGAGGAAAGCTTACCTTAACTCCATTCTTCACCTTCCAGGTTCCTCTTCCATAAGTAAGAAAAGAATTAACCTCATCCAAGGCCTCATTCATAATAGAAAATGATTTGTACTGATAGCTATATTCCAATTGATAAAATTCATTATTTTTTTCTCGGAGTAAACTCCACCATTTTCCCTCAAACAAACACAAAGTCTTCAGAAGTCTCCTTGAAATTGGTGTAAAACTCCATCAATACGCCAATAATAGCCTCAGCAGTAAAGTAGCAGAAATTCTCCCACTGCTGAGCATTGATTATTCTCTCGACTTCTCCTCTTGAATTTTTTAATCCTCGATCATGAATCACTTTTTAGTTATATGTAGACTATTCAAGCAAATATTCGCCTTGTAATTGAACAACTTTTGATCATCAAAATCTACCTTTCTTTTCCCTTTGCTAATTCTAGGAGCCATGGTAAATCTAAAAAAAATTGATAAAATCCAAATAAATTCCTAAACATTCTGAAAATCACAATGTGGAACTTTTTAAACTTAAATATACTAAGTAAGAGTTCTTCACCAAAGAATTTTCTCAAAATCTTCCAAAAAAAATCTAAAAATTTTGGATCTCAGCAATGTAAGATAAATCCTTAGTGAAAATAAAAAATTTTGAGTTTAAAGTGTAGCTCTTACCTTGAGAAGATAAAATCCAAGTTTCCTTTCCCTCTAAATCGCCCCAAATCCACCCAAAACCTCAAACCCGAGCAATAGCAAGCCATAGGTGCAAAAACTGGAGGTTGAAGGTGACTCAAGGGGTAAAAATGGTATTTCACAATGTAAATCGTGAATTTTAAAGGTGTTTGGGTCAGTTCGGGTTGAAAGTGTTGTCAGCGACCATCCGACGCTGTCGGTGCCAGAAGCAAAAAATTCACATATTTGATTATTTCAATTTTCAATTTTCTCTCAATTTACTCTAAAGTTTATTTAGTTTTTTTGAACATTAATTTTCATCTAAAAATAATTCAAAAACAAACATTTTCACAAACAACACCAAACGAAATTTTATATATAAAAATACACTTCTTACACATACATTTTTCTAATCACATTTCAACATCTTCAAGAAAACTAACTTAAATCAAGCCACAACACTAGAACGCTAACACAAAACTATACACATAATCAAAGTTCTAAAGCAAAGTAAAGTAAAGTAAATCAAATCATCAACACAATTACATTAAAACATAAGTATTTTAAAATAGTAGGGAGTCTAACTTCTTCAATGAATCTGCCTTTTCTTTAGTACTTTCTCCTCCTCTAATATCTCTCATAGATTGGTAATGGATGTATAAATTGTAGAAGGGCCGGTACGAGAACTGATTAGTTAAATTTTCATTGATCCATCCATTTTTACTGAACATCTGTACCAATCATGCTTAAATTGTTCCTGTGTGATAAATGTTCTCCTTCATTCTCCAATCTAGGTGATCAAAAAGGTAGTTAAGATTTCCTATTGCATTCGTAATACTCTAAAGTTCTCTTCCTATTTTCTTCATTCTGCTTCCCAAACATATTGAACTTCTAACTATTAGTGGCATCAATGATTTTGAAGCATGTGATGAATGATCTAAAATACAATCTAATGTTTCATTTCCATTTCCTATGTAATTTCCATCAATAGGAATCATGGGCTCCCAAGGTAGTAAAACTTTTTCCCAACTTTCATATGGAACTTGAGATTCACTGCAAAGTAGGAAAATTTTAGAAGGATGCCCAAGTCCATATATTGGCTCATTTATGATAATACCCATAACAGATTTGAAAATAATAAACCCTATATCAATGAGTTTTTTTCTTTTAAATGCAATAGTTTAGACTGACACTTCACTTTCTTTTGTAACTCTACTAATCTTGATGGTAGGTAGTAGTTTTGCAGATATGAAGAAATGTCATTATTTTGAAATTGGGTTAAGCAGCGAAGCAGAGAAACTAACGTATCCCTCATCTCTGATTTCCCAATTATCATGTTCATCCATCAAAAAGTTGTATACCTCTTGCATCATATCTATCATTGGGATTAAATTTTTATAATGATAGATTGGAATATTTTCTATCGTACAAATCATTAATCCAAGACGGAGTAAATGGTACAACCTTATCTCGAACGAAGACAACTCCTTGGATAATTCCAAATAGGTTAGCATAAAACACTTTTACTACGAGTACTACAACTGCAGCGGTAGTGTAACACAGAACTTCCCAACTCCTCTGTACAAAGACTTTCTCGACCTGTGAACTGGGATTACTAACTCCACGATTGATAAAGCCTCTCTCCTTCATAATTCTCTTCTTTGTCATGACTTTGTCGTATAATCTTTGCGCGTAAAAATTGATAAACTTTCTTTTATTAAAAACTCCATACCTTGAAGTATTTTTGGAATTAGAAGCCATGAAATTTGAAATTAGGAAGTTTCTGGACGTCCAAGTTAGTTCTTAGGACTTTAAAAACACCTCTCGGCGATTATTATGGAGCAAAATCCCGCTAAAGTCTGCCAAAACTGCTTAGTACATGAAAAATGCTCAGAAAGGCGTTGGCGCTCCCGATGGCACTATCGGCGCCATGGTCCTTCAGTCGGGCGAAGTCGACACCAGAGGCCAAATTCTTGTCTAAATTTTTTTTGTTCATTTTGACTCAAAATTTTCCTCCAATACCAATTTTTGTCTTAATTTATGATATATAAAATTATGTAGGACATAAAAATACTAATATTTCGTAATACATAAACATATTTATTTACAAAATATTTATTTACAAAATAGTAATAGATAGATATATAGATTCATATATGGGTTGCCTCCCGCAAAGCGCTTGGTTTAACATCGTCAGCCCGACATACCATTGGTTTAGTTGGATTGATTTAACATCAAAACTTCTTTAAATTGGGTTATGTGTCCATAATAATATTTGAATCGATGCCCATTAACTTTTTCCAGCTTTAGGATCCTTAATAACAAAAGTTCCATAATGATAGACTTTAATCACTTTAAATGGTCCTAACCATATGGGTTTCAGTTTTCTTGAGAATAATCTCAATCTTGTATTATATAATAGAGCTTTTTGTTCAGGTTCAAACTTTTTATTAATAATCCGATCATGCCATATTTTCATTTTCTCCTTATAGATTTTTGCAATATCATATGCTTCATTTATGATCTTCTCAAGTTCGTTGAGTTGCAATAATCTTTTCTCACCAGCATCTTTTAGATTAAAATTAAATTCTTTAATAGCCTAAAATGCTTTATGCTCCAATTCTACTGGTAAGTGACATGTTTTTCCAAAATTAAGTCCGTATGGGGACATTCCTATAGGAGTCTTATAGGCAGTTTTGTACGTCCATTATGTAGTATCTAATCTAACAGACTAATCCAATTTATAGAGATTTGCAGTTTTTTCTAAAATTTGTTTTATTTCACGATTCGATATTTCTGCTAGACCACTAGTCTGAGGATGATAAACAGTAGAGAATTTAAGCATAATATCATATTTTTTTTATTAATTTCTCGATTATTTTATTTCTAAAATGGGATCCTCCATCTGTAATAATTACACTTGGCATTCCACAACTTGTAAAAATATATTTATTTAAAAATTTAGAAACACTCTGAGCATCACATTTACATACAACAACATCTTCAATCCATTTAGACATATAATCAATAACAAGTAATATATATAAGCTTCCAAATGAAGGCATAAATAGTCTCATAAAATCTAATCCCAACACATATAAAATTTCAACTTCCAATGTGTAATTTAGAGGCATTTCATTTCTTTTATAAATATTTCCTACTCGCTGACATTGTTCATATGTTTTAATAAATTCATTAACATCTCTAAAATGTGTAGGCCAATAAAATCAAGCTTGCAAAATTTTATAAGCATTTCTACTTATTCCAAAATGTCCTCAAAATTCAGAATCATGACATCTTTCAATTATTTGTTGAGTTTCTTCATAGCGCACACACCTTTTAAAAATTAGATTTTTATATTGTATATAAAAATATGGGCCATTCCAAAAATTGAATTTTGAATCATATATAAATTTCTTTAATTGTTGATTCTTAATATCTGATGGTATAATATCACTGACAATATAATTTACTATATTGGCATACCACGGTGTATCTATTTAATCAATACTATATAAATTGTTCATTCGAGAAATTTTCTAAAATTTCATTTGCAAAATTAATTAAAATTTCTTTTTTTAGTCTAGACAAATGATCAGCTATTTGATTGTCATTTCCCTTTCTATCAACTACAGAAAAATCAAACTCTTGTAGTAGAAGTATCCATCTAATTAACCTTGGTTTAGCATCCTTCTTTTGCATTAAGTATTTAATAGCAGAATTATGTATGCACTATACATTTAGTTCCAATTATGTAAGGTATAAATTTATCAAAGGTATAGGCAATAACAAATAACTCTCTTTTAGTAGTAGTGTAGTTAATTTGAGCATCATTCAGAGTTTTACTAGCATAATATATTATTTTGAAAACTTTATTGTGTCTTTGTCCCAAAACAACTCCAATAGTATAATCACTAACATCACACATTATTTCAAATAATTTTTCCAAATCAGGTGGTAATATTATAGATGCAATGGTTAACTTCTCTTTCAATAATTCAAATGCTTTTATGCATTTCTCATTAAAATCAAATTTTGTATCTTTTTCTAAAATTTGGCATAATGACTTAGTTATTTTTGACAAATTCTTTTTATAACGCTTGTAAAAACCAGCATGTCCTTGAAAACCTCTTACCCCTCTAACCGTAGTCGGTGGTGGTAATTTTTCAATAACTTGAACTTTTGTAGGATCTACTTCCATGCCTTCTTTAGAAATTTTGTGCCCAAGTACAATTCTTCTTGCAAGCATAAATTGACATTTTCCTTAATTTAGTACTAGATTGAATTTTTCAGATATTTCTAGAACTTTTTTTTTAAATTATTTAAGTATAATACAAATGAAGTATCGAATATAGAAAAATCATCCATAAATACTTCCATTCCATGCTCAATCAACTTATAAAATATTGATATCATACATCTTTAAAATGTTACAGGTGCATTGAATAATCCAAAAGGCACTCTACAAAAATCAAATGTTCCATAAGGGGTTGTAAATGTTGTTTTCTCTTGATCCTCAGGAGTAATTGGAATTTGATGATAACCGATATATCCATCTAAAAAATAGTAATATTTATTTCCAGCCAATCTATCCAAAATTTGATCTAGAACGGGTAAAAAAAAAGTGATCTTTCTTAGTGGCCAAGTTTAATATTTTATAATCTATATAAATTTTTAAATGTTTTAATATTTGTAAAAAAAAAGTGATCTTTCTTGGGTTTGTAAATGTTGTTTTCTCTTGAATCGTCAACCAGTAACTTGTCTTATTGGAATTAATTCATTTTTCTCATTTACTTCAACGTTCACTCCTCCTTTCTTCAGAACAAATTGAATTGGGCTTACCCAAGCACTGTCTGAAATAGGAGATATGTTCAAGCATTTAACCATTTTAAAGTTTCTTTTTTAACAACTTCTTTCATTATTGGGTTTAATTGGGTTTAATCTTGGGTTTAATCTTCTCTAAGGATTAGCTTTAGGTTTGTATTATTCATCTAATAAAATTCCGTGCATAAAAACTGAAGGACTAATTCTTTAAATATCTGCTAAAGTCCATTCGTAAGCCTTTTTATATCTTTTTAATATTTCTATTAATTTTTGTTCTTGAATTTTAATTAACTCAAAAGATACAATAACATGCAATGTAGATGAATCTCCTAAAAATACATATTTTAAATGAGCAGGTAATACTTTCAGTTCAAGTTCAGGTGGTTTAATACTTAAACGAACAAGATTTTTATTATCATTTTGCCAACAAATCTAAAGTTTCAAGTTTTTCCTGAATATAATCTAAATTTTCTTTTTTTATTTCATTCTCATTTTCACTAAATTCTTCTTGCTTTAATTTCTCTTTAAAATCTTTCTTAAATTGCTCATTACTTAGATAATTAGTAACTTCCATCCTAAAACACTCATTATATTTTTCTATTGCAGGATATTTCATAGCTTTTGCAATATTAAATTTTACTTCTTGATCATTAACTCTCATTATTAATTCTCCTCTTTGGACATCAATCACAACTCTCTCTGTTCCAAGAAATGGTCTCCCCAAAGAAATAGGAATCTCTTTATCTTCATCCATATCTAATACTATAAGTCTACAGGGAGTCTACAGGGAAAATAACGTCTACAGGGAAAATAACTTTATCCACTTTTACTAATATATCTTCTATAACTCCTTTAGGATAAGTGATTGATCGATTAGCTAACTGACGAGTTACAATAGTTGGGGAAATCTCTCCTAAATCTAAAGTTTAAAAATTGATAGAGGCATAAGATTACTTGCTCCTAAATTAAAATTTTTCCATAAAAATTTTCACCAATTGCACAAGGTATAGTAAAACTACTAGGATCATTTAACTTTTCAAGTAGCTTTTTCTGGATAATAACGCTACACTCTTCACTAAGTGAAACAGTCTCATGATCTGCAAACTTATGATCTGCAAACGTGAAACAGTCTCATGATCTGCAAACTTCCTTTTCTTGTTTATTTCACATAACTTGACTTTCACATAACTTGACTTTTGTTCCAAAGCTTCAATGAAAGGAATGTTTATCGTTAACTTTTTAAGGATTTCCAAAAATTTTGTTTATTGTTTGTCTTTATTCTTCTATTTTAGTCATTGGGGAAACAAAGGTAATGATTTTTCTAAAGGAACGTATGTTTGCTCATTTTCATTACGGTCACTTTCCATCTCTTCCTTCTCCTCATCAACTTTTGTTTCTCTTTGGATTATTGTTTCAACTTTCCACTTTGTAATTGAATTGCTTTAATTTGTTCTGTATTTAGATCTTCGGGATTAACTTCTATAGTACTCGGAAGATTTTTTAAAGATCTTTTACTAAGTGAAGGAGCAATATGTCTTAATTGATTTTCAATATTTATAATAGTAGCCCTTAATTTTATATTTGATTTCCCATATTCAACATTACCTCTTCCATAATTAATTTTTTTTCCTTAACTTGTAGGTTATGGTTAGAGTTAAATCTAGTAGAATAATAAGGTCGATAATTAGGATTTCCTTAGTTATTTAAATTTATTGAGGGATTCATTAAATTGTTATAATTATTCCAACAAAAATTAGGGTTATTTTTTCATTCAGAATTGTAATAGTTTGAACAAGGATTGTTATTTGATTATTAATATCATTCAAAGTTTCATAAGATGATTGAGTATCAATTATCTGTCCTAGTGAATTTCTCTCCAATATTGGTAGTATTTGAGAATAGTTCACTCCAATTTGATCAATCCTTTCTGATATAGCAGCAATTTGAGTGTTAAAATAAACATTAAAATAAACCTTACATCAGATTCATGAATACTGACTACTCTCTTAGGATTTACACGTTCAGAGGGCAACTGAAAATTATTAGTAGTCATTTCTTCTATTAAAGAGTATGCTTCATCAAAAGGTTTTAATATTAAAGATCCACCTGCAACAACATTTATATAAGATCTAAGTGATCCTACTAATCCATTATAAAAAGTTTTAATTATTAATCAATCTTGTAAAGCATGGTGTGAAAATTTTCTATGGAGATTCTTAAATTTTTCTCAAGCTTCATATATCGATTCCCCTTCAAACTGACAAAAAAGTTGTAATATTGTTTCTAAGCTTAGCGGTTATTGAGGGTTGAATTTATTTTGAGAAAAAATTTTGTGATAGTTCTCCCTAAGTTTTGATAGATCTAGGTGCTAATAAGTTTAACCAAGCTTTGATTTTATCCCTTAGTGAAAAAGGAAAAATTCTAAGCCTAACAACATCATTAGACACCCTGTCATATTTAAAATAGCACAAATTTGAAGAAAACTAGCAAGATGTAGGTTAGGATCTTCAATAAGTGTTCCTCCAAATTGATTAATTTTTATTATTTGGATAATAACAGATTTAAGTTCAAATGAATTAGCAGCATGTTGACCTCACTTTTGGTTGTGGTCTAGTCTTCCTCTTTAGTAGCCTAGAGTCTAGCCATAGGTCTTTCCTTTTGACTATTCCTATAAAACTAGAAAAAAACCCTCAGCATTAGAAATTCCAAACTCCTCTTTACTCAACTTGAAGCTCTACATATCGGTCCTAACCTCTAGCACTTAGTAGGTGGGGTCATTATGGGGGAGCCCAAGGAGAGTTCTAATAGGACTGCTTGACCTTAGGGTTGACCCTAGGGTCTAGAGCTAAGGTACTCACCTCACTCACAATCAGTCACAATCACTCACAAATACAAACCCAAAATTTCGTGACTTCAATCCCTTAATCCTTTGGGAGATTCATGTAGATGGTCGTGTAGATGGTCCTCTAATGTAGATGGTCCTCTAAACCCACTGACCCTAGGCTGGGGTTTAGCTAAGACCAGTACATAGAGGACCCAAATGGGGTTTCCATTGCTCCATAGCTCATTTATGGGGGTTAGCACCCCAATTCTACCAAAAAATACTCCACTTGGTCTTTCGCCTTAAAATTTCCCAAATTACTTAAGTACCCTTGAAACCCTAAATTTGGCCAAAATTCACAAATTTATCCAAAATAGCCAAATTTAGTCAATAATCATTTCAAACCTTTTGAAATCATTTCAAACCTTTTGAAAATATCATTTCAAACCTTTTGAAAATATCCAAATTACCAAAATCACCAAAAAATTGCCAAATTACCAAAATGCCCTTTCTTAGCCCAAAATTCTAAAAATTCCAAAAAAAATCCCAAAAATTCTTAAGACCTTTAAAATATTCCCAATTTCATTTTTCTCAACTACCACATGATCCAATTTGACCAACTTGACCATTCTAACCAAAACCCCCAAATTGCCTTTAAAGGCTCAATTTTCCTCAAATTTACCTCAAATGTCCATCAATTTGGGCCCAATTTTCCCCAATTTCAATTCTAAACTCAAATTCACCTTCCATATGAACAATATAAACAAAATTCAAGCTCAAATAACCCATGCTTTGAGCCCAATTTTTATCTAAATCAAACCCCAATTTTAAACATATGGCTTAATCTCACCAAATTGAACCTATAGCCTACTCAATTTGCCACAGTTTATGTTGAGAACTTTTCATAACAGTCCTAAACATCAAAATTGACCTTTAATTGGCCTTGGTGAGGCCTCCATTTCATTTAATTTCAACCCAAATCCAAAAAGACCCCAATTTTGCCTCAAATTGGCCATACCTCAAAATTCCACCAAATTGATTGCCCTAACCCCAAAATTGCCACCCAATTTATGTTGAAAACTTATCATGAAATTCTTATTGACCATTTTCAACAATAAATTTGGACTTAGCCCAAGCATAGCCCAATCTAGACCAAAGTATAGCCCAACATGTCAAAAGTGACCAAATTTCTAAAAATTTTCAAATTGAACCCCCAATTGAACTCAAAATCATTTCAATCCTTCACCAAAACTCTTCATTACAATCATCTACACAATGTTGATCAATCATTTGGGCTCAAAGTAATGGCCAGCCTAACCCAAACCCAACCTTTGGTCATTTGGACCCAAATTGAACCCATATACCAAAATTGGCCTAACCACCCAAAATTCACCAAATTTGTGACTTCACAGCCACTAAGCTCTTCCTTTGGACTAGGCTAAACAACACTAAACCCACCCAACTAAGCTATGGACCATTGGATCCCCAAATTAAGGGATTCATGCCTTTTTTTTTGTCTTAAGCCAAATATCCTCACCATTATGACTAACCCCTGGGGGTAAGTGATAATTGAGGCTTCCCCTAGCTCACCTGACCCCTTGGTCAGCTCCCCTGTCCTTGCCGGCCAGCCTATTCACTGGAAAATGGCCAAAACAAGAGCCACCCCCATGGAATAAAACCCAACTCAAACCTTGAGGCCACTTTATCAGATTTTAAGTTTAGAGCTTCTTTGCTCTTCACATAGGCAACACTTTGCACCCTTAAATTGACCCACAAAGCCACCATTGGCCATTTTTATAAAAGCTCACCTCCATTGCTAAGGAGAGAGGTGCTGATTTTTTCTCAAAGTGACCCCTCTAAATTGCTCCTAGCGCCCTTTTAAGAACTCCTTAGTGCAACCCAACCACTACATTTCTCTAAATCCCTTTGTCGGAGTTCAATTTTTTAGCTCAAAACCTTACCGGAGATAGGACACAGCTCTCTACATCTCTAAACTTCACCAAAATCAAATTAAACTCACTCACAATTTCACCACAGTGAAAGAAGACAAAGCCCCTTCAAATCCCCCTCATATAGAGCCCATAGTATAGCTCTAGACCAACATCTTAAATCGAGCTTGGTCGAATTTATACCTAGACCTTTCTCCACAGTAAGGGGCTCAATCCCGAGCCTCCTTGGCCTCCACGAATGTGCAAAACACCTCTGATTGAAGCTTCCCTTCTCAGAGCAAAGCTTCTCAGAGCAAAGGACAGAGCAAAGGAATTGAACTTCCCCTCTTCTTGAGCCTATTTTGATTCTCCATTTGATTAGGGTTAGTTTCATGGCATGTTACCATATGGATATGTTCTTTACACTTAGACGAGTCCATAAAATCAAACTCGAGGTCATTTGGTGAAGAAATAAGTGAGATCTTAGGGTTTTAGTTCTAACGGTCATGGGTTAGCCTATTTGGGGACGATGACGGGGAGCCATCCGATCGCGTGTTTATCTCATCAACGGACGAGATCTAGCTAGATGAACTCTCGATGCGTGAACCGCAGGACAAGTGGCTACCGAGTCGGATGGCAGTGCCGAACCAAAAGACAATGCGTGGAACTTCAGAGACACTTAGGATGAGGTGGCGCCGCCCGTTTAAATAGAAAAATATGGGTTTTCTCATTTAAATAAATAGCCCTAACTTCAAAAATTCAAATCTTGGCTAACTTCAAAAATTCAACTTGGTGTAGAAAAATTACAAAAATAAAATAAAAATATCCTCTTGCTAAGTGAACAGAGGAGAACAATGTGGAAATTGTTTGAAGTTCATTTGATGCGTATTTTATTTTTAATTAATTAAATGCTATTTTGAGTCTTTTGATTTCCATGCATGTAGACATTTCACCATGGCTTGAACTTTTGGCATGTTGTTGCCTCTGTCTTAGTGGACATTCTCTGATTTTTCCAAAGTTAGAGAAGATCTAGATAGAGATCCATAATTTTTAAAGTTTATGTCTATTATTTGCATAAACTATTCATAATAATTAGCATATTTCTTAGAAAATTCCAAGAAAATTATGGAAGGTTTGCCATGACCAGAGAACCCTTTAAAAAATGTTTCATGAGCCAAGTCATTAAAAATGCACTTAACTTTAACAAACCTTAAAACATAAAGAAAATCAATTTTGGGAAACATAAACATAAACATTTAAATGACTTGATTTTTAAATGACTTGATTTTAACTCTCCACTATAACTTGAAGTTCAGAGAACTCCCCATAAAAATTTCAAAATATTTGGAGCTCATTTGATAATTCAATTTGATTTTCTATGTTAAGTGTCATTTTTAACACTAAAATGATATTTAATAATTAGAGCATAACTCAAAAAATTATAAAATTTAGTTTTTGGAGTTCTCTATGATTAGAGGAATTTTTTAAAAATAAATGGTAATTAAAATAAAAACTTCATTTTAGCCTATTTTTAATATTTAAATAATCAAAAAATGATAAAAATCACAAAAATAACAAAATTTATAGAAATGTTCTAAATTGTTTCCTAAGTTAAGAACTTAGGAACAATTGGAATATTTTTCCTAATTTTCTAAGTGAAGATATTGAATTTTGAAGCTTAAAATATTTTTTAAAGGCTAAAAATGGATTTTCACTAAAATAATTCTAAGAATTCAAAGGAAAATCAAAAAAATGTGAAATTTGTTTCGCTGGTTTCCTTGACCTTAGAAACATTTAATAAAATTATAAAACTAAGTTTTCTACATTTAAAATATTTTATAGTTATAAATTCTTCAGAACTTAAAATAATTCTTAAAATTTAAATATAACTCAATAAATCATGAAATTTGGTCCCAATAGTTTTCAAGTCCAAATCTACCTCCAGTAAAAATTTTAAGGGATTAGACTTTACCTTGGTCAAGTTATGTATTGCATTTCTTTCTTTGAAAAATCATATTTTTGCAAAAAAATAAATATGTAAATTAAATTAAATTTTGAAAAATCATATTCTCTCCTCTGATGTCTTAATTGACCCATGAGTGAGGTGGGATAAAAATTCTAAATTTATTTGAATTAAAATTGAAAAATTATGGAGTGATAGAGCCTTAGAAGCAAAAGTGTAATTTTGGAAATTTTTCCTTAATTAATATTTAGGCTTAATTCAAGAAGGGGAAATGGGCAACCTTTGATTTTGATTAACATATATGGAGCATTGAAACCCATGGGATTAATTGGTAGAAACCAATCTCACTTTTATTAATTAGAGGATAAATTTATAATTTCTTTAAATTATTAAAATTTGGAAGTCTAGTCAATTAAATGATCCTAGACATAGGGCTATGATTTTGGGTGTTGATAACTCAATAATTGAACACCCCTATTTCATGTTCAAATGACTTTCAAAAATTAATCATCATCACTTAAAATTTAATCATTTCTAAAATATAACTAAAACATCTATCAAAAGTTTTAAGGGCTTAGCAGTGACCTAGGCTAAATCAAATTTGGTTAAATGAGGATTAGAAAAGTTAACATAATTAAAAATTAAACACCTTTGAAACATTACAAGCCCAAATTAAAAATTTGGCGAGGTGTCTTGATAACATTAACTTCCCCCTTTAAGAGTCTTGACTTGCATAATTCTCAAAATTAAGTTATAAGTGATAATTACCCTACTCCTAGGGATAATTGAAACATCAATGTTCATTGAGAATTAAAGGTATTTACAGGATGGGTTATTAAGCAACATAATAAGTTTTAAAACAGCTCAAACATCTCAAGACTTTTCACCAGGCTGTGAGAGGGAAGCATGGACTTGTTTTTTTCTTCATGTCTATTGGATACCTCAAAGCTCTACTAAACTTAATATATTTTTCTTAACAAAAATCATCTTTAATCAAATTAATAGTGACCTACCAAGATATGACCTAGGGTTGGGTAGATAACTAAAACCTTACTTTCCGCTTTACATAAAATGCTCTTATATGCATTTCGAGTTTCAGGAGGTGGAACAAGAAGACTCGCCAGGTACACTTTTTAGAGTTTACAGTGTCTTCTTTCTTGTACTTTTATACTGTACTTTTTATGCTTACAAAACTTGCATGTTAAACAATAATGTCAACTCCCCCACCAAAAAAACAAATCCCATAATTTTTAGCCACAAAACCAAAACCCAAAGCCAAAATTAAAATCAACAAAGCTAAAATTAACCCCCACAACATTCAAAATATAAAAAAACTCAAAATTTAATCACAAACATCACACAAAACAACAACTACAACTAAATTAAGACGTCTATATCAGATGATCGGGAATCCCTCGGAAGAGGTAACCTACGGTAGCTAACGAGACTTCCCACGGTCTAAATGAAAGTATGGAACTCACTAAGTTGAGTTTAATAAAATCATTTGGACTAAGTGAATTCAATAGATAATAGTGGTGCCAGAACGAGGGAACCGTAGGATCCTAAACGGTGTCACTCTAATCAACTTTAATATCCCCCACAAAATTTAAAGAACTACAACCATATGACCACCTGATTTGGCATCATAACTTGACACCCTAGAAAACTTAAACTCAGCACATCAATGAGTTTGGAGCTAGCATGTTGAGCAGCACGGTCATCTTCAACAACAAAACCTGTCTTCCCCTTCTAAACATTTCCTTCCTTAGAATTAAATAAAAAGTCATAGGGCTTCGAGGTTGCTTGCCTATGCAACATAAATCCTCACCTTATCCTTAGGCATTTGTGTAGCTCTATTATACAATATAAGCCCTAACCCGTCTTAAGTTTCTGAGGTTGTCGTTCAGCATGATCTAAATCCTCACATCTTACAGTCTATTTATTTGATCGTTTCACATGAATGTAAGCCCTATAAAAATAAAATTGGCAAGATGAAACACCTAAATATTTCTCATGAAAAGTGAAGCCAAATCATTTGATAAATTGGGAAGTCACTGAGGTTCTCCTCTAGATCCATGACATCCCCTAGTTCTTCCTCCTTTGGATTCCAAAAATAAAATGTTCCAAATTTGAACCAATCCCATTTCACACCTCTTTGTCCGATATCGTTGAAAAGTCCTATCCTTTGACCTCCTTGAAGATAATATTTCCTAATTTTTATCGAGAGTTTTCTTAGGTGTGTTCGGTCATTTAAGATGTAATTAACTATAGGGGCTAGCCTTATAGGAAGCTTATCCTAACACAACTTAATATAAACTCTATATAATTCTTCATATTAAATAGAGGGAAATTTTGGATAAATAAAATGGTTTCGCAATGGTTTCGCAGACTAAAATGGTTTCGCAGACTAAACAGATGTCATATATTTATTAGTTTATTTGATCGAGCCTCATCCTCAAGTTTTGTGTTTATCTTTCTAAACACAAAATTATATTTTTCTAAACTTAAATCTATATGTAAATTAAAATGTCATTTCGAAGAGGGCGATGGGATTTTGATTCCGATGACCGACAAGTTCTTACGGTCAACTCCCGAAACAAAGATAGTGCCGATAGCTTCTGGTGACTCCGTTGGCCACATGCTTTTCTCTCCATTTAAATAAAAAAATACTATCTTCACACATTGGTGATGTGTCCATGTCTCTCTTGGACAAGATTACTCTTCTTCCGTTGACATACTTTACACATTTCTATCTTTGTAATGTACGACCAACTCTTTGGACTTCAAGACTGTCTGTTCAATCATTCTTCAACAAAACGGTTTAGGAGGCCATTAAGGATTCTTTTAATGTTCATGTGGGGTCAGAACCCCAATAAGTATGTTGGTGGACTAGTTCCACCTGGACATTGTGTGTTGCTAAATGGGTCCCGCACTGGGTCCTAAAACACTTCACATCTCTTCACATCTCCCTTTCAACTCTCCCTTTCAACTTTAAATTGTTATTTTGCAAATTAAATCAAATTGTGTTGTACTGCGCGCACTTTAAAATTAATTAAATTTTTATACTTTCAAATTATCTTTTTACTAAAAATTTTAAAATCCCCACAAACTAAGACTTACCTGGTCTAAAGATTGACCTTTGTTAATATTCAGTGTTTGCTCTAAGATTACATGATTTGGGCCATATAACTAACCCTAGAGCTTTCTAATTTAAAGATGTTGTGACGGCCTACCCAACGCTGACTTTTTATTGCAACTTGTCAACAAGCCATGAAGCCCGCAACAGTTCCTAACATTAAGTTTGGAGTTGAATTTGAAAACCCCGAGGTTATCCTCGGGAAGGCCCCATTCGCGTAATGAAAGTCATCGATCTAGAAGTTCAGGAGCCTTCTGCTGAATTCAACCTAAGATGTCTTCAGGACTTCCTGTCTTATAAGAAGGCCAAGACTACTACTGCCACCCCGACACCTACCAAGCATGTTATCTCCGCTGCTGCTAAGGGGAAAGAAGTAATGATCACTGAAAGTCTGACTGAGGGATTAGTTGTCCCTCCATCAGCATTCAAAATCGGACCGAGTTGAATAACTGCACTAGTAGGAGTGTTCGAAACCGCAACGCTAAAGCCCAGGCTCTTGAGGAGATACCCGTTAAGGAAGATCCTCACTAGGATGAGTCAGAATTATTAGAAACCTATCTGCTTCTGCGGGGAAGTAGATTCCATCCCTTAATTGATATCAATGGACACGAGAGTATCCGACAAATCACCGCTGCATTACCATCGCTTCATGGACAAGGTGAGGAGAGGAAGAAGCCTGCTTCTATCTTCTAAGTCAGTTTAGTTTTTCAAGGGCTAGATACCAAAAAGGGTTGCTCAGTTAATGAATTACTTAAATGAGTGGGGCATGCAATATCCCCTCGTATGAAGAAAGAGATTTCAAAAGACGTTAGATCTGCCAAACGATTTAAAAAGTCAATTAAAATTTTGCCTACTCGAATCCCCGTCTGGTTTCTCTTAAGAAGTAGAGTTGATACTGCCATAGTTACCACCAATTCTACCGCTATCAGGACCACAGGTTGTTGACCGGTTAAGTCAATACTGGGTCCGAGAATCCTACTGATCACCTACTTCAAAGATATTCTTAAAGTTTCAAAAGAAAAGATGAGGAAATTTCCTGGTACTGTAGTCGGTCTGCACCATGGGGAGCATAGTTCCTTTTGACATGCCGATGTTTCTGCTGAGACACTTTGCCCAAGACATCACCGTAAAAAAAGAAGGTGTGGATACCCAAGGTCGTTGTACTGATACAGTTTAGTGAGCCCGTAGGTCAAGATCTTAGAATGAAGCTAGGGTACGAAGTATCTGACATCTTTGTAGCCATTGTCAGTGAGATGGAGGAGACAGAAGAGGAGGTCAAGCAAGGTCCTCCAGATTTGAAGACAATTCAAGAATCAATAATTGAAGAAAAAAGTTGAAAAGCTTAGAGTCGAGATTTTTGAGTTTGCTTGGGAATACAAAGTTTTCATCGATAACGATAATGAAAATTTTGACTACAATATTTAGCTCAAAGAATATTTCATGGATGTCCATGTCATCAAAACCAGGGCCGCTGCATCTGCACGTAATGCTCAACCTCTCATTGAAGAGAATGCTGTAGATGAACTGTGTAGGGCTATCCTCCTAAGGGATGGTCAAGTTAGCCAACTGGAGAAAAGGATAGAAGAGATGGCCATAGCCATGACCACCATGGCCACAGTTCAAGGACAATCTCAAGTACCACAAATAGCATCTCTAGAGGTTAACCAACTGGAGATAATACACATTACAAATGAAAGAAGAGAAGATGCCTCAACCAACAGAGATGAGCATCCAAATAAAGATTCTCCATCGAGCGCCATGCCAGAGAAGGAACTTAAACAAATGGTTGAGCAGGTTCAGGAGGCCTTAACCCAATCTAAGGGTGGTGCGTCGATTTTAAAGGGTAGACCTTATCTGGAGGAATTTGATAGAGTACCTTTTCTTAAGGGTTTCGTGTCCCTGAACTTCAAGATATTTGATGGGACTGGAAATCCCAGACAACATATAGCACACTTTCGAGCTAGTTGTGGCAACACAAGAAATAACAAAGCTTTACACTTCTAATAGTTTATTAGCATCTTGTCAGGGATCGCCTTTGATTGGTATGTATTGGTATGTCGATTTACCCAACATCGATTTACCCAACAGATCAGTGAAGACCTTTGCCAAACTGGAACAATTATTTGTGAAAAGATTTACCGGAGCGCAACATCATGTGTTTGTAGGAGAGCTCATGATGAAAAATCAAAAGCCTTATGAGACTTTGGTGGACTATATTTTAAGGTAGAGAAACCTTAGCATGAAGTGTGAACCTCAGCTACAGGAGCATCATGCAATTGAGATTTTACTCAAAAGCATCCATGGGCCAATAGCTTTCATTCTCAAGGGACTCACCATCAAATCCTTCGAGAAGCTACTCAGTAAAGCCAGTAGTCTTCAAGAAGAAATCAAACATATGGATTCACATGAAAAGTCCAAGGAAACCAAAGTGTTTGAAAAGAAATCAGGAAGATTAGCGATTGTCGATAAAGAAAAACAATTGATGAAGATATATGCAGAAAATCCTCGTCAATCTTCATCACTGCAGGCTCAAAAATAGAATAGCCAGTCAAACCAGCTACTGCCTCAAGAAGGGTCACCTCGAACAGGGAATAAGAGAATATCTTTGGCAGAATGATAGAAAATGGTGTACTCTTTCAAAGACAAAGTCGTATCCAAGATGTTCAGAAGTCTGATGAAAAAGCCTGAGTTTAGACTACTAGAGCCAAAGAAACCCGAAGAGGCCGATAAGAAAGCTCAACCAAATTATTATCCATACCACTGATTGCTGGGACAAACTATAGAAGAATGTTTCATCTCTAAAGATTGGCTCAAAAAGAACCTTAAAAAGGGAATATAATAATCCCGAAGGAATGTTTGAAAGAACCTGAAAAAGGTTCTATAAATATTATTTTGATCGAACCAACCTCTCTCATTGATCCATATACTGGAGAAGATGGATGGAGTATGACTTGGTACAAGGTCAAGAAGGTCCTAGATCAAATCTAGGATTCATCGAAGTAATCTTCCACATACACTGAAAAGGATGGATGGAATAAATTTTGGAGCACATCGTCCAAGAAAATATTAAACCAAATCCAGAATGCGTCAAAATAAACTTCCGTACAGATTCTTCAGCCTGTCAAGCCCGAGATGAAGATTTTTCAACTAGATCCACCATCATCAAAGACAATGAAAAAGAAGAGCACTATCACAAAGATTGATAGCACGGGAGGTAGAATAGAGCCTGCCTCTACTAGATTGGTTGTCTCAGATTCGGGGAAGAAAATCCTCGAACCCCTGACTTTGTATGATTATCTTTCTACCCCTCCAGAGTCTTATGAATATAAAGATTATGATTTCTAGTAATGGCGTAATCAATTTTGAACAATCTAGCCTCGGTCTCGATTCCCAAAATGATCCTCAAATCGTACTTGAGTCCGATGAACTCGCTAACAAGACCGAAGAAGCCATCGATGATACCTCTTACGATAGCACTGAGAGTGAGGAAGCAGTTATATGCTAGTAAGACTTTTAATGATGCTTAAATTAACTACACCACCACTAAAAGAGAGTTATTATCTATTGTGTATGCTTTTGATAAGTTTAGATCATATCTAATTGAAGATAAATGTATTGTGCATACTGAACATTAAACTATTATATATTTGATGCAAAAGATGGACGGGAAACCAAGAATAATTAGATGGGTACTTCTGTTGCATGTGTTTGATTTTGTGGTAGTCGATAAGAAAGAGATTGATAATCAAATTGTAGATCATCAATCTAAAATAGAACAGTAAGAAATACTTAATTTGTTAAAAGAAATTAACAACACTTTCCTGATGAACAACTTTATGCTGTAAAATGATGGGAAATACCTTGGTATGCAGATATTGTAAATTATATTATTAGTGGCATTTTACCATATGGGTTAATAAAACAACATGAAAAGAAATTCATTTATGATGGATAGTCTTATTTTTGTGAGTAACCTTACATATATAAACAATGCAACTATTTTGTAATGAGATGATGTGTGCCTTAAAAAGAAATTCAGGAAATTATTCAGAAATGTCATGATTTAAAATTTGGAGGATATTTCGGAAATGAAAGAACAGTTCATAAAAGTTTGCAATCTAGATTTTATTAATTCGATTTTTTTGGCCTACTCTTTTTAGATATGTTAATATATACATAAAAACATGTGATCGTTGTCAAAGAGTAGGTAATATTTCAAGAAGAAATGAAATACCTCTAAATTTTAATGTGGAAATTTAAATTTTTGATGCATTGGGATTGGATTTTATAAGACCATTTATACCTTCATTAAAAAATATTTATATATTGATTGAAGTGGATTATGTTTCAAAATTGATTAAATCAAAGACTTTACCTTGATGAGATGCTCTACTGTTTCAAATTTTTTAATTAGAAATATTTTTACATGAATATTTTTACATGATATGGAATGCCGAGAGTATCATTAGTGTTGGAGGATCTCATTTTAAAAATGTAACAAATGCAAAGTTGATAGAAAAATATAATACATAAAATTATAACTACTTATCATCCCCAGACTAGTGGTTTAGCAGAAGTATGTAATCGTGAAATTAAGAGAACTTTGGAAAAGAGTGTTAATCCTACTAAAATAGATTGATCTGCTAGATTAGATACGACATTATCGGTATACATGATAGCTTATAGAGCACTTATAGGAATGTCCCCTTATAGATTAATTTTTGGAAACACTTGTCACTTATCAGTAGAATTGGAGCATAAAGCTTATTGGGCTTTGAAGGAATTCAATTTTAATCTAAAAGAAGCTGGTGAGAAAATATTATTGTAATTGAACGAGCTTGAAGAAATTAGGAATCAATCTTACGTTAATGCGAGGATTTATAAAGAAAAGAGGAAAGAATGACATGATCAGAAGATACTAAAAAGGGAATTTGACCATAGAGAGGAAGTTTTATTATACAATGCAAGATTGAAATTATTTCCTGGGAAATGAAAGTCTAGGTGGAAGGGGCCATTCAGAGTTATAAAAGTCTATCCCTACGGAGTAGTTAATATTGAAGATCCCAAGACTGGAAGAATATTTAATGTGAATTGGCATCGACTTAAACCATATTTTGATGGTCAAAGATAAGTTTTTAAAGAAACTGTAATGTTAGGTAACCCAAAATAAAGACTGGGAATGTTGAACTGGAGACATTAAACCAAGCGCTTTGTGGGAGACAACCCATATTTATCATTGTTTACTTTTCTTTTGAGTTTTTTTTGAAATATTTTACATATATGTGTATGTATGTCTTTAAGTAGTCCGTGTACTTGCAAAAATATTTAGAAACGTATTTATTTACCTAATTATATAGAAAATTTGATGATTTATTGGATTAATATTGAAATACTGCAATTTTGGAACTGGCGCATGATGTGTCGAATTCAGGAGAGTTGGCGCAGAATGCGCCAGAATTGACACATGATGCTCCATGGTGATAAGAATGACTCAAAACATTTCATAAGGCAATTTTTTGCGGTTTTTGGTTGTTTCTTCTTCTTATAACTCCTAAAAATAGATTCCTAAGTTTATTTTAAGAGGGAAAATGAGGGAAAAGACATTAGATTTCAAATCTAATGGCATCCCACTCTAAAAATACTGCGAGATTTAGAGTTTTCAATCAAAGAAACTTTGTCAGTTTCGATGCGTAGATATTGCATGATCGTGTTCTAGTAAAGAAGAGGCTAATCAATGAAAGGGGGTTAGTGAATGGAGGATTCAATACACCGAATACTCAAGTTAAAGAGATCATTGCTTAGAGACGTTGGGACGTCCTTTGTTACACTACTATCGCTGTAATCGTCGCTGTGGTGAAAGAGTTTTATACAAATCAACATGGAATCAATCAAAGAATTTTCTACGCGCGAGGCAGGTTTGTGCAATTCAATACTTGAAGAATAAACGAGATGTTTATGATTGAAAATGTGCCTATCTATCATTGCATGAATTTTACCCCTACGAGAGATAATATGAATGAACTATATCGGTACCTTACAGATGAAGATGAGAATTGACAAGCCAGAGATGATGAGAATCTAAGTTTTTTTGTCATTGTTGTTAAATCATACTTCTAAGGCATGACACTTCTATGTTGCATTGAAATTACTACCTACCATGAAGATCAATAAGGTGACTAAGGAGAGTGATATTTTAAATTATTGTATTCAAACAAAAAAACCTACTGATATTGGAGCCATTATTGTGAAATCTATTTTGGGTTTTATTGTGAATGGATTTGATGGATCGACTTATGGGCTGGGACATCCATCTACCATATTCCTACTATGTAGTCAATCGCAAGTACCTTACGATAGTTGGGAAAAAGTGCTTCTTCCTTGGAAACTGATGGTTCCAGACGTAGTTGTACAGGAATGGGAGATGAAAGTGATATGAATGTACTGATGGATCAAGAATCCCAGATGGATCAAACTGATGGATCAAGAATCCCAGAATTCATCACCTATTCAGCCTTACTTCAGTTCTAATGCACTTTTGAAGAGAATCAAGATGATAGAAAAAGAGGTGTATAATCTTATACTTGTAATTGGAAATATTTCTGAAATGTTAGATCATTTGGATTGAAGACTTAAAATACATTTTGAGCATCCTGGTCATATTGAAGATGGTTTGGTACATATGTTTAAGAAACAGGCTCAGATTGGGGAGGATTCGATTGATGAGTTTCCTTACCAAACTTTCTACAACATGTATGTGCACTACAAATTTATGAGAGATATCTAGGAGGAAGAGAGTGAAGAAGATGTTTTAACTTAGTTTATGCACGTAACATCTTTTTAGAACTATTTGGTTTAGTTGTTTTTTTGTTGGATCATATTTACTTTTAATGTTGAACTATATCGATGTTTGTGTTTGAAATTTCTATATTTAGATTTTAGTGTTAGGATGTTTTGGTTTGCTTTAAACATTGAATTAGATGTTTGTTGGCTTGATAAATGTTAGTTTGTAATAGCAAGAATTTTACTTATAAATGTGAGTTTTGTGTTGTTTGCGAAAGATGGATGTTAGAGTAATGTTTATTCATGTTTATAAGGGTTCATTTAAGTTAATTAGAGGTAGACGTAAAGTGCTACGAAGTAGACTTCTACAAAAACTAAAATTTGAAAGATTAGGGCGTTGGCGCATGATGCGTCATTTTAGAGAGAGTTGGCGCATGATGTGCCAAAAACCTGAACATGCCTAAATGCCTAAAAAATGATGAAATTGCAAGGACATACTCCATTTTTTTTGCTTGGGCCGTCTCCTACCTCTAAACCTTGACCTAGGGCTATACATTTAACTTACAAATTTTTTATTTACACAATGGATTTTTCTTACACTATGGAAGATCTAAAATTTGGGATTTGTTTAGGAAACAGCTTGAGGAAAACTCATGGTGAAAATTTTCTTACCAAATAATCTTCTTACCAAATAATCTTATTTCGGGAGTTAGATTTGTTATTTAGTAATTTATTTGGAATCTATTTAGATTTTCATACATTTTCAAATGGCTCCCAGACTGAAAAGAGGAAGGTAATCCAAGGATTTAGATGCATGAAAATTTGTTAACATTAAGGCCCAAGATAGTTATAATACTAAATGGAGACCAGAAGATTGATCCAAGAATTGGTGTTTGCAAACCCAAGTAGTGAGATCGAAATGTTGAGCCTCGCCAAAAACTGGGAAAAATTTTGCCACTTCACTGTAGTAGCAATTGTCCCCATGATTCACGAGTTTTATGCTAACTTGAGGTTCATTGAGGGTGATCAAATACTTATTAGAGGTAAGCAAGTTAAATTTACTGCTGGTCGGATCAATGCATTTTATGGGCTAAGGAATGTACATCATGATGAGTATGATGAATTCATGACGACTTATTCATCACTAGATGAAGTGAATGCCATCTACTAAGTTATTACCAATAAATCATCCTTCGATTTTACAAAGGATAGAGCAATGTTGAACTATTGCATTCAGGACATGAAAGCAATAAATGTTGGTGTAGTCATAGTTCATCATGCTCGGAGTATAGCTGGTAGTTCTACTGCAAGTGGTTTGGATATCCTGCCCTGATTTTCACTTTATGTGAGCAATCGGGAGTAGAGTCCCATAGAAATGAAGAAAGATTATAGCCACAAATACTATTGTGAAACATATGATTCAATGAATTGAATCATTTGTTGAATCTAGAGGTGGTAGAAAGGACAGATTCTCTACATCAGCCGCATGAGCGTCTACTTCTCGCTCTACATCACTGGAAAAGATTATTGACCAGCTGATGATTCAAAAAATGGACATAATAAATATTCAGAGTCAGATTAGAGAAATTAAAGCAAGAAATGCTTAAAATGATGAATATCAGCATAGGAGAGTTCAACATGATATAGATTTTGAGAATGCTTTGGTAAGACTTCTTAGGGGTGAGCCCAAGGTGGAATTTCCTTCTTGTCCTAGTTTCACTCCTTATGCTCCTATTCAAGATGAAGATAAGGAGGAAGAAGAAGAAGATGATGATGATGATTAGGAAGGTGATGAAGAGTGATATATTTGTGAGTTTACTTTAGTGTGTTTTTATGTTTGTTTGTTATTTGTGATTGAGATGTGTTGTACTTTCATTTGAGAATGTTGAAGTAAAAAATTTTATTGTGTTGTGGTAGTAAGTATTTTGATTTTTTATTTTTCAATTTTTGTATTTCTGTTTTAAATTTTCAGCAAATTCTCTTAAATATATTATGTCACATTTAATGCTTTAAAGCCTCTATGTATGTTTTTAAAGTTAGTACCTGTAGTATATCAGAGCCCAGTTTCATAATAAGAAATCCTCTACAGGTCAATTTTTATTTTCATGCATTTACTTTTTTCTTTCACCCACTAATTTTTTTACTAAAATACTTTTAAAAATGACTTAAAATCACAAGTTTGGGGGGAAGAAAAATTTCTTTTGAAAAGAAGTAAACAAAATTTTATTTTTTTTCAATTAACTATATTTTTAAAATTAATTTAACATGACCTGGCATATTGAGATTAAACTATAAATGATTATAGTTATGTTTATAAATGTTATGGTAAATTTAGCTAAATATTTTTTTTTAATAATGAAGGTCAATTTTATAGTTAAAGATATTTGGTATGATAGGATAAGACTATAATTTTCTATTTAAAGTAAAGGAAATTGTATTTTTGAAGTGTTAAGAATTTTAGAGTTTCATGTAAGAAGAAAAGAATGATACTTTATGAAAAATCATAAACTAGTATAAATTTATTAAGTGAAGGAAGGTAAAGAGTTTCAACTTTAAGAAGAGGATAGTGAAGTTCAAAACTACTAGAGGCTATCTAGATATAGTAGTAATCCTCACTTGAAAAAGAAAAAAAGAAAAAAAAAGAAATGATTAAAAAGATCATAAAAGAGAAAAAGAAAAGAAAAAGAACTTGAGGAGATTCTTAATAAAAAATTGGCTTCACTTGAATCATTTTAAGGAAGGAGCTTTGTTACATTTTCTAAACTTGTATTAGAGTATTAGTAGTATTACTAATAAAGCTTTGATGAAGTTCTATTTCATATGAATGTTTTAAATATCCTTAATATGACAAATTGCAATTCTTTTGGAAATAAATGGAAATTCAAAAACCTTAAAATTGATTACTAAGTACTCTTACACTTTGAATTTGAATCTAAGTTATTAAAGGTTTTTCTTAAATTTTGCTATTCTATTTATTAAACTAAAGTATAGAAGTTATGAGTTGATCTCTATCCTAAGTCATAGCTTTTATGTAATAAAAGTGTCACTTGAGGACAAGTAACATTGAAGTTTGCGGGATTTTAATACACCAAAATAATGTTGTTTTAAGTATATATTTTAGGATTATTTTTTGTGATATTACACTTTAAAGAAGGACATTTTTGTGTTTTTTGGCAGGAATATCATTTTTAGGCATTTGGAGCAAAATTTTCAAAAAGGACAAAATTTGGAGCAAAAAGAACAAATTTTTGGAATCTGATGCATAATGCGCTAGATTAGCGCATGATGCATCGTTTGATAGAGCCTTGGCACATGATGAGCAAGATTTGGCGCCAGATGCGCCAGAGATGATGTTTTGTGGATTAAGGCGGTTTGAGGCAAATTTTGCTCGAATTTTCAAAAGGACCTTTGTTCTAAAGAGCTTTTGGAGTAATTCAATGCATCTAGACACTTTGGAAGGTTCTTTTATGAAGGAATATGTCTCTTGGATCTAATGGAACATCTTTTGAATTCAAAAGAGTTGACTTTTGGAGGGGGTTTTAAATTCCTTTTGAAAGGAGACAGCGCCTAATAAAAGAATACTTTAAGGAGTTGAGTGTGACGTGAAAGGGGGGTGGCGTGAAAAGCAAGAAGAAAAGATAGAGAGAGAAAGTCTAGGGCTTAGATATTTTCTTCTAGGGTTTTAAGAGGAGAGCCATAGTGAGAGACTTCTTCTTCATTACACTTCTAAGATAGAATTGAGAGTGTTTGTAAAGATAGAAAGGGTTGAAGAGAACTTTTATGGATTTGCATGGGAAAGATTATGAGATAAATTATGTCTTTTATTTCTTTTATTTTGTAAACTTGTGTTTATATATTAAATCCATGTTTTATCATATCATTCTCATGAATTTTGAGTAGTCTTCTTTATCCTTCTCCCTACTTTGAAATATGGTTTTGTGAAGAAGTAATTTTATTTTCTATAGTCTTAAATGTTAATAATTTGTGATGATTTGAACTTCGATCTTCATTTAGTTTTTGATCTCGCCAATTAATATGTTAAAATGTGTTGAAAAATATATGTTTCGAAAGGGCTATGATTTTATGGGAGAGTATGTCATCCATAAAATTAAGTGCAAATAAATAAGGAAATAAACTTTGTTGGATGTAGAATTTGAGATTTTAAGGTGACAGATTAAAATCACCAATTTGATCCAGCTGATTGGAAACTAATGCAAGATTGTTAGCATTCATGGGAGGGAGTAGTGGGAGCTTTGGAGTGGCAGTGGATATCCTCCCAGCCTAACCACAGAATTAGGAATAAACTCTGGATTAGTTAATGTTCTTTATAGCACTCGGAAGAGGGTAAAGAATAGGATTGCTCCTATGTGGTACAAAACAGTTTATATATATATTTTTTAAATGATTTTAATTTCTTCACAATCCATATACTCATTGTAATGGGATAGATGTTTTCTTAAATTTGAACTTTCCATCAACAAAAATTTTATTTAATATTTGTAATTTTACTTTTGAAAGTTTAGTTTGTGGTTTAGTTAACTTTTTCTTTCAATTGCATTTCAAATAACATTTACTTTAGTAGTTAATATTCAAACTTCGCACTTTATTTTTTGTATTTAGAAAATAGTACTTTACATTATAATCTCAAGAACTATTTACAGGCATTTCCAACTTCTTTGTGGGGTCAGTATCTAGGACTCCATTATAGACTTTTATTACGAGTGATATGTATACTTGCGTTATTTTTAAAGGGGATTTTGCAGTTTAAAAGAGTCTTAAAGATAAATTATTTTTATTAAAGTAATTTTATTGGGATTACATTTAATATTTATTATTATATCTATCATGTGTATTTTGTAATATTAAAAAATAATAGCAAAATTAACACAGTAAATCTACCTACCATCATTGGGTCATGTTTTTTGCACTGTTGCTGGGGAAAATGAAATTTTTAACTTAAAGATTTTTGTTTGACTATAGATTTATTTTAGAAGATTCGAATTTTAACTTTTTTTATCAGTATCTGTTTATTTCTGAAATAAGAGGAAAAAAAATTTAAAAATTGAAAATGGAAAATAAAAAATATTTTAATTTTAAGTGTTTAGTTTCATTTTTTTCTCAACTTTTAATTTTTCATGCGTAGTTCAGGATCTGAATGTTTAGTACCTTATAGTTCTAAGTTAGAACAAACACTTAGAAAAATTCTAAAATAAAAAGAACTTCACAATTCTCAAGAAATGGTAAACACATCACAAAATAACTTTCTTAATCAAACTGTTGAAAATGAACATCAAAATATACAAATACTTTTAAGGGTCTATGCAAACCCTACAACAAGTGAAATTCACTTAAGCATACAAACTCCTGCTATAGAAGCTAACTCATTTTAACTTAAATTTGCTTTTATCTAAATGGTACAAAATAATCAGTTTGGAGGAGCACCATCTGAGAATCCAAGCTAACACCTTGCAAGTTTTCTAGAACTTTGTGCTATATTTAAACTTTATGGATTTCAAACAAAGTTGTCAGACTTAGAATTTTTCATTTTTCCTTAAGGGATAAAGCTAAGAGCTGGTTAAACTCATTAGCACCTGGATCTACTAGAACTTAGGAAGATTTAACACAAAAATTTTAGCTAGGTATTTTCCACCATCAAAATGTTCTCATCTTAGAAATTTTATTAACTCATTTACTTAGTATGAAAGTGAGCCAATATATGAAGCTCGGGAAGGATTTGAAGAACTCATCTAGTGGTGTCTGCATCATGTCTTGCCATGCTGTTTAATTATTCAAACATTTTCTAATGGGTTATAGGATCGCTTCGATCTATTATTGATGTTATTGCTAGAGGTTCATTAATGTCAAAGCCATTTGATGAATCTTATGAATTAATTAAAGAAATGGCTACAAAAAAATTTTCATGGACTCTCTGAAAGGGTAAATCCTAAGAACGTAGTCAGTGTTCTTGATAATGATACAATTTTTATATTAGCATCTCAAGTTGGTAGAGTATCTAGGAAGATAGATCAATTTGGAATGAAATTTTCTTAAAGACATCATCTGGCAAAAGAGAATTCATTAGGACAGATGATTGATCCTCAACCATCATTAGAATCTTCAAATGTAATTAATAATAGACCCAATATCCCATATTTTATCTATTATTACTCATGTTGGAAAAAATAACCTAACTTTCATTGGAATAATAGTTTTGGTGGCAGAAATCAGCATTGTGAGAACAATAAAGAAAACTCATTCAGAAACAAGAACAACCAGGGTAACATTAACTATAGACCTTCTCACCCTCCTTAATTTACAAATAACCAAACAATTAAGGAAACAAAGTTCTCTATAGAAGAAGTGGTGTTACAAATGGGGAATCATGTACAAATTCAGAATGCTGCAGTAAAAAAAATTTAAAATCAACTGGGATAAATTGATAATGCACTTAGTATAGGACTTATGGATCACTTCCTAGTAACATTTAAATCACTCCTAAAGATAAGAACATAGAGCAAGAGCAAGTTATAGTTGTCCAACTCAGGAGTTGAAGAGAATTAAATGTTTGAATTTGAAAAGAGAATGAAGTTGAGGGGGAGAATAAAGAAAATGATAAACAAATGAAACTAATCTTAAGATTGTATAAAAAATTCTCTCCAACTGAGATCAACGTAGAAAGTCCATCACCTCCATTTCCTCAAAGACTTCGATAGCAAAAACTAGATCATCAATTTTCAAAGTTTTTTTAGATATTTAAAAATTTTACCATTAAAATTTCTTTTTCTAAAGCTTTGGAATAGATGCCAAGTTATGATAAATTTATGAAAGAAATTTTAAATAAAAAGAGGAAGTGTGATGATTATGAAACTTTTGCACTAAGTGAAGAATGTAGTGCAATAATTCAAAAAAAGCTTCCTAAAAAGCTGAAGCATTACTATACATTGTGCAATTTGAGATAGATTTTTTGGAAAAACTTTATGTGATTTAGAAGCTAGCATTAACCACATGTCATTATCTATATTCAGAAGGTTAGGCTTAGGAGATATTTCTCCCACTACTTTAACAATGTAGTTAGTTGATTGATTTATCCCACATCTTAAGGGGGTTATAGAAGATGTACTTGTAAAATTTGATAGATTTATCTTTCTTGTAGATTTCATTATTTTAGATATGTAGAAAGATAAGGAAATAACTATCATGTTGGGGAGACCTTTCCTTGCCACCAGACAAGGAATGATAGATCTGCAAAAAGGAGAGTTGATAATGAAAGTTAATGACTAGAAAGTTACTTTTAATGTGCTAAAATTTATAAAGTATCCATTTAAAGGAAAACATTATAAATGTTACATAATTGATATTATTGATTATTTAATTAATAGCCATTTTTTAGAAAGATATGATGTCAAAATAAATCAGCAAGAAATAGAGGTTGAAAATGAAAGTGATTTGCAAGATAAATTAAATGAGATAAATATTGAGGATTCAAATTATATTTATGAAATTTTTGAGACTTTAGATGCTACTAAAAATATAAACTTCTAATTCTTTCTATTGAAAAACCTCCTGTACTTAAGATGAATGTGCTTGATACACCAAAATAATATGTTATTTTAAGTATACATTTTGTTATTTTAAGTATACATTATTTTAAGTATACATTTTATGCTTATTTTTATTGATATTGCACTTTAAAGAAGAGTATTTTCATGTTTTTATTGTAGGTATATAAATTTTAGCCATTTAGAGGAAAAGTAGCAAAAAGGATGAAATTTTGAGCTAAAACAACGAATTTTGGGAATTCTTGCGCCTGATGCGCTAGATTGGCGCCCAAAGCATCATTTTGCAGAGAGTTGGCACCTAATGCACCGGATTGGTACCAGAAGAGTCATTTAATAGAGAGCTGGCGCTAGAAGTGCTAGATTTGGCACTTGAATCCCCAAAACCCAGAACAGTACGGTCTTAAGCAAGTTGGCATCTGATGCGCCAGAAGCAGCGCCAGATGCACCAGAGATGACTTTTTGTAGATTAAAGTTGTTCAGGATGATATTTGCATGAATTTTGAAATGGGCACTTGTTATAAACACCCCTTAGAGTGATTCAATAGGGTTCTTTTAGGAAGGGATTTATTTCTTGGATCAATGGACATTTCTTTTAAATTCAAAAGGGTTAATTTTTGGATAAAATTTAAAAGGAAATTTTTAATTCTTTTTGAAGGGAGGCATCCTTTAATAAAAGTGAGGTTTTAGAGAGTAGATGAGTCGTCGTGTATAGGGGGGTGGCAAGAGAGTTTGAAAGAGAGAGAGAAAGTTAAGGGATTACAAATTTGCTTCAAGGATAATAAGAGGAGAGGGAATGTGAGAGATTTCTTCTTCATTATACTTCTAAGAGAGAATTGAGAGTGCTTGTAAGGAGAGAAATGCTTGAAGAGAACTTTTAGGGATTTGCTTGGGAAGTATTGTGAGATGAGTTCTTTTATTTTTTTTTTTTGTTGTGGAAACTTGTTTTTATATATGAAATTCATTTTTTGTCATATCCTTCTCATGAATTATGAGTAAACCTCTTTATCCTTCTCTCTTTTTTGAGATATGATTTTGTGCAGAATTGATTTTGTTTATACAATTTTAAATGTCAAACAATTGTGATGATTTAAGCTTTGATCATCATTTACTTTTTGATCTAGCCAATTAAAATGTTAAAATGTGTCGAGAAACATATGTTCTTAAAGGGCTATGATTTCTACAACATGGTGAAAATTACTTTTGATTTCATACTATGTGTATTTTGTAATATTGAAAAATATTTGCAAAATTAACACACTAAATCTACCCGCATCAAGTTTTTGGCGTCGTTGCTGGGGAAGAAATGGAAAGTAGTAGTGAGTTATTTTATAATTTAAATTATGCTTATTTTAAATGAAAAGCTAAGAAAAAGATTGTTTGTAGTTTTGTTGAATATTTTCATACTTTAGTGTGTTAGCATATTTTAATTACTTATTGTGTTTGTTTATGCATAGTGCAAGATCTAAATATTTAGTGCCTTACGATTTTGAGTTAGAAAGAACTATTAGAAAAATTTGAAAACAACAAAAAGAAATAAATCATATTAGCAAAATAGCTTGCAATTTGAGTATGGATGGAAATTAAAATGAACATCATCAAAGACCTTTAAGAGATTATGTTAATCCTATAGTAGATGAAAATCAATTGAGTATGCAAAACCCTGTTGTAGCAGCCAATTCATTTGAGCTTAAACCTGCTATTATCCAAATGGTACAAAATAATCAATTTGGAGGAACACCAACTGAAGATCCTTATTTAAACCTTGCTAGTTTTCTAGAATTGTTTGCAACTTCTAAATATGATGGAGTGTTGAATGATGCCATTAAACTTAGACTTTTTCCTTTTTTGTTAAGGGGTAAAGCTAATATGTGATTTAGCTTGTTAGCACCTAGATCTATTAGTACTTGGGGAGACTTATCATAAAAATTTTTAACTAAATATTTACCACCTTCAAAATCTACTAAGCTTAAAAATGATGAAATCTTTTTGTTAGTTTGAAAGGGAATTAGTTTATGAAGCCTTGGAAAGATTTAAAGAACTCCTTAAGATGTGTCCACACCATGCATTGCCAGTTTGATTAATAATTAAAAAATTTTCTATTGGATTGGTTGGATCTCTTAGATCGATAATTGACGCTGTTGCTGGTGGATCATTGATGTCAAAACCATTCGATGAAGTATGTTCTTTAATTGAAGATTTGACAACTAATAATTTTCAATGGCCCTCTGAAAGGGTAAATCCGGAAAGAGTAGCTAGTATTCATGATTCTGATGCAATATCTATGTTAGCTATCCAAATAGTTGCTACATCAAAGAAGATAAATCAATATGGAATGACTTATGCTCAGACATCACCTATGCTTGATGAAAACTCATTGGGACAATTGATAGTCTCTCAATCTTCTTATGAGACTTTAAATGCAATTAATAATCATTCTAACAATTCTTATGACAATTATTATAATCCTAGTTGGAATAATCATCCAAATTTTGGGGTAACGATAACTCTAATGCTGCGAATTCGCAATGGGGAAACCTGATCCTACTTTTTTGTTGCGATAGATTGTATTAGATTTAATTAAATATAATCAATTAATATTTAAATTCTATGCAAGTATATGTATCATTATAAAGTAATAATGGACTTTCTATTGAAGGCCCAAATATCGATCCTACGGGTAAGGTTTAAATTGTAAATGACAATTTTGCTAGGAAATTCATAGAAAGTAAATTGAAATCACTCTCACTAATTTCAATTGTTGAGATGTAATCAAAATTAAATTTCAAAACTATTATCAAATAAAATATGCAAAATTTAAAATAGTAAATACTAATCTATTAACTATGTTTATGTAACCGAGATTCTTATGTGAAAAAACATCTTTCCCACTACAATGAGGCTATGGTAAAATGAGATGAGATAAATGTTCAAAATATGTCTTGTGCAAATAGCAACATTTTTATTATCTACCCTCTTACAATGCATAAAAAATCATTGGCTAATCTCAGTGTTTAGTCCTTAAATCAGTGGCTAGGCTAGGAGGATACCGGCTCCCACTCCAGAGCTCCCACTTTCCTTCACCTGAAGGCTAGCTCTCGCTTCAGTTTT
>NW_018165133.1:80315-80566 GCF_001263595.1 Phalaenopsis equestris | reverse complement strand
AATATTTCCCTATTTATTTGCACTTAATTCCATAAACGATGTTACAATTCTCGTATGGAATCAAATGTGATCCTTACTCTGTTTTAGAATTCATACTCCATTTCCCGGATAATATGTTTCACAACACATTTTAACAATTCAATTGGCCAGATCAAAAAGTAAATTAAGTTTGGAGTTGCAAAGTCATCACAATTTATTTTACAATTTAATATTGACACATTCATATTATCTCTTCATTTCACCATATCTCA
>NW_018165133.1:68168-80257 GCF_001263595.1 Phalaenopsis equestris | reverse complement strand
ATTTCTTATATAAAAGAAAGTTCATACAACACTGATAAACAAACAATACTTATCTGAAAACTCTTTCTCAAAGCAAATCCTTTGTAGCATTTCCTTAGAAATGCAGGAAGAAGATATCTCTCACTTTTCTCCTTCTCTAACACTCTTACAAAAAGATACACACTAAATCTCGTCACAAAATCTCTAAACTATGAAAACAAAATCACTAATTGACTTTAATATGAAAGTGGAATGGAATGATGTGATGTAAAAAGTGAAAGTAGAGGAGTGAAAAATATAGAGGAGAGCTTTTTATGATGAAATTCAGCCCCAAATAGAGCCCAAAGTCGGTTCTCGAAGAGCTGCCCCCAAAGAACTCTTCAAAAAATTGTCCAAATACATTGATCCTTCTAGAAAAGCGGTCTGCACCGCCTTTGGCACTAGTCTAGTGCCATCGGTCCTAAGTAAAAAAATCTCCGCGTTAATTTGTTCCGCGCCGTCGGCGCTGCCCTTGTTGCTGCCAGCGCTGAGCACTTCTTCAAAAACGTCATTTTGACTCCAAATTTAACCTTTTTTGCTTTCTTTTTGCTTTAAGCTCTAAAAATCAACAACCTGCAAGAAAATATCAAAATACCTTTAATTAAAGTGCAATATCATAAAAAATAGATATAAAATATGGGTCTAAAAATGCATATATTTTTGGTGTATCAAAATCCATTAAACTTACATGTTAATTGTCCTCAAGTAACTCCTTTACTACATAAAAAAAATATCAATTATGATAAAGACCTTAACTTTTAGACTTCCATATTTTAGTTTTCCAAATATAATAGTATAACTTAAGAAAAATTCAAAACAACTCCAGTTAATACTAAAGGTTTTGGATCCTCTATTTCTTTCAATAAAAATTGCAATTTTTTAAATTAAAGTCACTTAGCAAATTCATATAAAAAAAACTTAATTAATAATTAAGTTAACATTCAAATAAAAAGTTTAGAAAATCTCTTCAAGTATTTTTTTTTAAGTTGATTCAAGTGAAGTAATTTTTGAATTAGGCATCTCCTCAGGCTTCTCCCCAAATATATATATTTTTCTTTTCCTTTTCTTTCAGGATCATTTTTAATCCCCTTTTACTTTTCTTTCTTTCTTTTCTTCTCTTTTATTTATATGTCAGGATTGTTATATCTGGATAGCCCTTAATGATTTTGAGCTTCACTATCTTCTTCTTAAAGTTAAAAAATTTTTGCATTTCTTCACTTAACAAATTTATATTAAATTAAATATTTCATAAAGTTTAATTATTTTCTTTTTACATGAATCTTTTAAGATTTTTAATACATTAAAAATTCAAATTTCCTTTACTAAAAATAGAAAAACATAGTCTTATTCTCTTTTACCAAATATCTTAGCCCATAGAATTAACCTTTATTATTGAAAATGTTTACTTAAATTTACTATATATTTAGAAATATAAATATAGTTATCCAAAGTTAACCTCTAATACCAAAGGTCATATTAAATTTAAAATTTTTAAAATATAATTTAGTAATGACATTTTTACATGAAGAGCTTTAAAAATGAAGGGTAAAAGAAAGCACTAATTACATAAAAAAAATTTATAGCTGTTGGAGATTTTGATTTTTGAACATAAATTTTGAAAATACTTCACGTGCTAAATTGAACACTACAAGGCTAAAAACATTAAATTGCACGTAATACATATAAAATTTGCTGAGAAAGAGATAATCACAAAATAGAACAAAGTACTGAAAATAACAACAGAACTAAACTAAATTTTAAAAATGAAAACAATTTTTCACATTACAGTATCACATAACATAAAAAATAAAGTCCAAACAACATCACAACACAAACGATACAATCACACAATACAAACACAAACAAACAAAATAGATCTCCAGTCATCATCATCCTCATCATCAACATCTAACTTCTGTTGCTGATATAGAGTATAAGTAGGGTGAATAGGGAACTGAATTGTATGGTCACCCCTCAAGCATCTCACTAAAGCATCATCATAAGTAGTATCATACTGAAATTTCTGGCAAATCAGATCATTAGTGTGAGAATTTCTGGCTTATTTCTGGCTTCCATATTTTCCATATTATGCATCCTAAAATCCATCCTCAAAATATCTCCATGTTGTATCATCATCTGATCCAAAAGTTCTCTGTTGCTGGGGTCACTAGAAGTAGGACAATGAGAGGTTGAAGGAATATCCCTAGAAGTAGCAGGAATATCTCTAGCCTTACCGCCAAATCTCCAGTCAACATTAGATTCATATGTCTTGATGTTAGCAGGCTCAATTGGTCTCTGAGGCTCATTCCTCTCTTCATCAGGTCTAAAATCAACTCTTTCCAGCTCACAAAGTGTGTAAATAAGAGCAGGGTGTGCCAATCCACCATAAGTCTCTCTTAGAGCAATAGATTGAGTGTTTATATAAAAAGTGTAGCCCACATTTATGTCCATAACTTGCTGAATACAGTAGTTCAGGATGACTCTATCTTTGGTCACCTCACTATGATGCTTCGTTAGAATCTTTCTTCCAGAAATAAAATAATTTCAAGTTTAGATACTACATTTAAACTAGTACTGAGAAAGTTAACTTTAACTCTGTTTTTTATTTTCCATGCCCCTTTCTCACTAGTCAGAAAAGAAATAACTTCATCTAAAGCCTGATCTGTAACAGAAAAAGAATGATACTGGCATCTATACACATATTCTATAGAATAAAACTCATTTATTTTCTTTGGAGTAAATTCTACTCTTTTTCCTCCACATACCCTTTTTCCACAAACAAATACATAATCATCAGAAGCTTTAGGAAGGTTGGCATAAAATTCCATTACAATCCCAGCTATCGCATCGTCAGTAAAATAGCAGAAGTTTTCCCATTGCCAAGCATTAATCAAATGTTCAACTTCTCCTCATGGATTTTTAAAACCTCGGTCCTGAATTACTTTCTTATTTTCACAAATCTTATTTTCACAAATGTGCTATGAAATCGAGCACTAACTCTAAAGCTAACAAATCTCTGCTCGTCATATTCTACTTTCTTTTTGCTTGATCTAGGTGCCGTAGGAAATCAAAAAAAAATTTGAAAAATTTGAATAATTTATAAAATTCCAAAAATCAAAATGTAAAACATTTTAAACTTCAAATCACTATATAAGAGTTCATCACCAAAGGATTTTCTCAAACATTTCTCAAAAAAAATTTCATATTTTCGGATCCATGCAATGTGAGATAAATCTTTGGTGAAAATAAAAAAAAAATTGGTTTAAAGTGTAGCTCTTACCTATATAAGATGAAATCCGAAGTCTTTTAGCCTCTAAATCGCCTCAAATCTGACCACAATCAAGTCTTAGCTGCCCAAACAGATGGTTGAAGATGACTTAAGCTAAAAAATGGTGGTCATAGTAAAAATTACAAAAATCTACTGTTGGGTCAAGGGCGCCGTCGCCGCCGATTCCAGCACTGTCGGTGCTGAAGGTCCAAAAATTTCATATTTTGATATTTTAAATTTTCAATTTCCGATCGACTAACTCCAAAATTTTTAATATTTTAAACACAAATTTTATTTAACAATAATTCACAAAACAAAACATTTCGCCAGCATGAATTTTTACAAACAACAGTAAACTAACTTTTATATATGAAAGTACACTTTTTACAAACATAATTTTTTAATTACACAATCACGTATAATAACAAATTAATTATAAATCAGCGTCAAAATCAAACCGCAACACTAAACGCTGTCACAAAACTATACACACAATCAAAGTTCAGAATTCTAAAGCAAAACTAAAGAAAAAAGCAACAATGAAAACAAACCAAATTAAATCTACACAATTACACTAAATATATTTAATGTTCTAAAATAGACTGAGAATTTAAATTCTTCAATTGTTACGCCTTTCTTCAATGCTTTCTCCTCCTCTGATATCCCCCATAGATTGGTAATGAACATATAAGTTGTAGAAGGATTGGTTTGGGAATTGACCTGTTAAATTTTCTTCGATCCACCCTTTTTCTTTAAACATCCAAACTAATCTCCGCACTCTTGACAACGACTTTATATATGCTTAAAAATACAAAAATTTGATACTGCTGCTAAAAGATTTAAATCCCCAGCAATGGTGCCAAAAAACTTCACAATGGTTATAGATTTGATAAAGATGTGTATAAAATATTCAATAATTGCAAAATCACACAATATTCAATAATTGCCAATAATTGCAAAATCACACTTATCAACATAAGTATACGTATCGCTTAAGTAATACAGGTCTTTAATGGATTCATGGATATCAATCCCATAGGGAGTAATATTAGAGGCTACGAACTAAGATTTAAAAAATTAATACTTAATCACAATAATATAATTCAAATTGCATATTTGTCACTAATAGACAATTAAAATAAAAATGTAATTTTAATAAACTCTTAATCAATTAATTCTACTAATAAAGTTTTTAATGTGAAGTTCAATATATAAGAAAGCATCCTTCTCCTTGTCAAGAAATATAAGTGAATGGAAAAATTTAATCAGTTCAAATTGTATTGTGCCAAATGGGAGCATACCTATTGTTTACCATTTGGACCAGGCATAGAGAACATTGACTAATCCTATGCTTGGTTACTGAATCTGCGGCTAGGCTGGGAGGATTTCGGTTCTCACTTTGGAGCTCCCACGTTCCCCTCACCTGAGGGCTAACATCTACACTTCACCACCCAAACGATAGGACCGAATTGAGGATCTCAGCCTGTCACTCTAAAATCTCCAATTCTACGCCCGATAATTTTTATTTCCATATTTTTTTGCACCCAACTTTCAAGGACTTTGACCTCCCTAAATCTTAGACGTAATCTTCACTTTAATTGTAAAACTCAACGTATTTTAACAAATCAATTGATCAGATTAAAAGTAAATTAAGATTGAAGTGAAAAGATCATCACAACTTCTTTAACATTCTCATGACACAAGTAAATTAAGATTGAAGTGAAAAGATCATCACAAATCACCATTTCACAAAATCTTAAGACAAGGAGAAAGATAGAGAAAACTACTCAGAACTCATGGAGAAGATACGACCAAACTTGGAATTTATATATAAAATCAAAGTCATACAAACTTTAAAAGTAAATACAACTTATCTCTAATTCCTCCCCAAGCAAACTCCTTGAAGTTCCTTTGAATCTCTTCCTTTCTTTACATCACACAAAATTCTCCTTTGAAGCGGCAAGGAGGAAGAAATCTCTCACTTTCCTTCCACTCTTACAATCTCTCAAAGAGTTCCTCACAATACTAACCACTCTCTACACTCTAATGGGCACCACAAACAACAAAGACTCAGCGGACACCCAAGATTTTGGCCTCCAAATTGTTTCTTTTAAAGTTGTAGAAGAGTTTTCAAGTGTTGCCCAAGCGTCCCTTAAAAAATACCTACAACAAAACATCAGTGTAAAATTGGTATGAAAATCTTTTTGCATCCTTTTACTCGAATGACCATAATTCAATATACCTGCAATAAAACATCAAAAATACCTTTCTTTAAAGTGTAATGTCTTCAAAATCAGTGTAAAATAGGTATGAAAATCTCATTATATTTTTCTTTGGTCAAAATCCCCCAAACTTAACTATTACTTGTCCACAAGTAATTTTAGTACTACATAAAAGTTATGATCTACTGTGATAAAGTTTTAATTCAGAAATACTATAAGTTTGATTTAAGTAAATACTATAGTGAGATTTTCAAAAAAATTTCAAGTAATTAAATTAACTCTGTAGGTACAAGACTGTCTAGTATCAAGTTTAAGAGTTCTACTTTTCTATTCATTTTAAGAATGACTATATGTTGTAATATCATGTTACTTAAAATATTGAAATGATAGGAACTTCATGAGAAGATTAATAGTAAAAGATGTTACTCCATAAATAAAAGTTCAGGAATGTATTTAGGTTTTCCATTTAGGTAGGTCCAAGTGAAGCCAATTTTTGATTAGGCAACACCTCAAGCTTCTCCTCACTTATATATATATATTTTTCATTTAGATTATTTTCTTTTTTTCATTTGGATTGCTTTCAATCCTACATTTTTTTTTTCTTTTCAGGGATTGTTGTCAATCCATTCTTTTTCCTTTTTTAAGTGAGGATTACTATATCTGGATAGCCTTTAATGATTTTGAACATCACCTTTCTGTCCCTAAATTTGAAACTCAAAGAATTCCCTTACCTTATAAGTATTTCATAGCTTTGACATCATTAATCCCCAATCTTTTCCCCTCAAATGAATTTCTAAGATTCTTAATATTTCAAAATATAGTTTTCTTTACTTTAAATAGTTAACTATAGTCTTATTCTCTTATATTAAATGTCTTAACCTACAAAATTAATTTTCCTTACAAAAATATTCCTTTAAATTTACTATAATATTTAAATATCTACAAAATATAATTATCTTAATTAAATTCACTACAAAAGATCATATTAATAATTTTTGAAAATATTTGAATTGAGAACATATAATAATTAATCTTTTTCTTCCCTCCCCCAAACTTAAATTTTTCAATATGGAATGATATAGGTGCAAAGAAAAATTTTAAATATAAATCATAACTCTGTACTTTAGGCATTTTCATCTTTCTTAAATTTTTACAGTTCCTACTCAAAATATTTACTTTAACTCGTCTATAATATTAGGAGCTTTCTATACATATAAAGCATTAGAGAATTTACTAGGTAATGAAATTTTGAAATAAGTACAAAACTAAACATTATACAAACACAATATTTCACTAACACATCACAATACTAAATAAAAACAATTACAATTACATCATAAAAAAAAAAAAATCACCTCACGTCACCTCACGTTATAATTTTACAAAGTACTAATCAAAGTCTATTATAACTACACATGCAAATTTCAACTACAACACTAAACATTTATAACAATGATTAACAATTATCTAACTGTAAACATAAAATAAAATATAGAATAAAATGAAAGTACATACGTCTATCTCTATCACAAAATCACAAAATAAAAGTACATCAATCACTATCATATATCAAATTCCATATTATATCCTCGTCTTCCTGGTCAGCAGGTGGATTGGGCTGATATTGAGTATAACGGAGGCATTCAAGAAAAGTAACATCAGGCTCACATCTGTAGTGTCGGGCGTGAGCTTTGTAGTAAGCTATCTCAAAGTCAGAATGCCTCTATAGGTACTCACTATCATAATCATGTCTACGTTCTAATCCCCCAATTCATTCATTTATTTTCTCTATACTATTTCGTTGCAAAGTTAAGTCATTCATTAAATCTTTAAGGGTAGGGGAACTAGAGGAAGGAAGGTCATAACTAGTAGAGGGGATATCTCTACTAGTAGCAGGTTCTTTACTCCTACTCCCAGATCTCCATCCTTCATGGGATTCATACATTTTTAAATTAGCTTTACTAGGGGTTTTCATAGGGTAAACCCATTCTTCATCATCTCTAACTTCAACTCCATAAAGTTGGTAAAGTGCATAAATGAGGCTAGGATGTCCCAAACCTTCACTTGATTCACTCCTTGCCATGGTCAAAATATTCTTATAAACAATTCTCCCCAAATTTATAGTCCGATTGTTCTGAATACAGAAATTCAGAATAGCTCTATCTTTTATTACCTCAATTTGTGATAGGTAGGTAACAGAGTCAAGAAAATAAAATAGTGTCATGCTTTAGATGTGGCATTCAACATGGAAGTTCAACATGGAAGCAGAAATGTGGCATTCAACATGGAAGCAGAAAAAGTTACCCGTTCTCGCTGCTTTATCTTCCATGTCCCTTTCCCATCCGTGAGAAAGTTAATGACATCGTTCAGTGAGACTTCCATTGTACTGCTCCATTGTACTGAAGGTTTCATAATTGCAGATATAGGAGTCTGGGACTTCTTAAAATGAGTTAATGTGGGTGGCACTAAACTTAACAGAAAACCCTCTTACTCGAACGATTCCGTCTTCAGAATAGAACGCATTGGCATATAATTCTTTCACAACATTCACATCAGCCTTATTGGTGATATAACAGAAATTTTCCTACCTCCATTTGGTAATAACTCGTTTGACTTCTCCTCCCAGACTCTCAAAAACACGATCTTGTATACATTTCTTCCCTTGAAATATTGAAGTAAATCTCGACTGAGCCTTTGCATTGATGAAGCGAGACTCGTGAAACTCAAGTCGCCTCTTTTATTGCGGAGCCATTTCAATCTAATTAAAATTATATATTAAAAAACTTCTGAAATACACTTCAAATACTCAAATAACGACTTCAATAGTGACTCTAAGAGTTCAAAACTAAGTTCCATGAATTTCTTCCAAATATTATCTCCACATTCTCAATTTTTTTTGGATCTCTTCAATGTGGAAGAAATTCAAGGTGAAAATCAAATATTTTTAGTTTGTAGTAAAGCTCTTACCGAGAGATGATAAAAACAAATAATGCTTTGAAATCGCCCCAAATCCAAGATCTTCAAGCCCTAGATCAAAATTTTTATTTTTTAAGAGGAAGGGGATGATGAATAGTGACGGTTACTGGTCAAAATCACGGTTACAAGTTTTTTTTCGTTATCTCACCATCAGTGGGGTCGTCAGCAACAAGCAATATTGAATTAAATAGCCTAAGTCTCAGGAAAAATACACCGTCGGCGGCGTCGATGGCACTGTCGGCGAGATTTTCAAAACTAGTTCAATTCCAGAATTTTGCAATTTAGATCAATTTCAAGCATCGTCGACATTTGTTCAGTCATTCTAAACATAAATTTAAGTGATTAAATAAAGCACTAATACAAATAAACATTCACAAAACAAAACATTACAATTATGTAAAATTCCTAGGGTTACAATACACGTTACATGACACATATTAGTTTGGTATTTTCTCAACCTTAATACATCAATTCGGTGTCACAATCCAAGCCACAACACTCTATACACAGAAAACATACATTTAATGCTCAATCTCAACTATACAAAAATCTAAAAGAAAAATTTGAAAGTAAAGCAAACACATACGTTCAATTTAAATCACACATATAGAAATATAAATAGTAAAGTAAATCTACTACTCCTCTAATTCAGTGCTTGTTTCTCCTCTGGTATTGCCCATTGATTGAACATGAATGAAGAGGTTATAGAAGAGTCGATATGGTAATTCTTCAGTAGAGTCCTCTTCTATCAATCCCATCTTTCTCATCAATCATATCAAACTTACTTTGATATGTCTAGAGTAATAAAAATGCTCTTTCATCCTCTAGTTTAGATGATAAAAAAAATCAGCGATATTCTTAATTGCATTCATAATATTTTGTACCTCTTTCTCTAGTTTCTTGATTCTGCGTAGGATCACTAATGTCTTGTCTGGAACTAGAGGCTGAATAGAATGTGAATTCTGAGACGATTAATCTGTAATAATAGTCATATCATTCTCTTCTTCATTGGTTAGGAACTTCTAGGATGGGTCCAAAGGTTTCCAAGGTAGAAGTACATTTTCCCTATTCTCATATGATACTTGAAATTTACTTTAGAGTAATAAGATTATTGAAGGTTGACCAAGCCCATAAGTTGATCCATGAACGATCAGGCCCAAAACAAACTTCACAATTATCGATCCAATATCAATCGACAGTCCCATTTGAATACAATAATTCATAATAGAACTTTCTTTGGTAACTTTACTAATCCTCATTGTTGGTAATAATTTTGTAGAAATGAAGAAGTGCCAGTGTTTAGAAATGGGGTTTAGAAGTGTAGCAGAGAAACTAACATACCCATTTTCTCTCATTTCCCAGTCTTCGTCTCGTCTGTCAAAAATTGGTAGATCTTATTCATCAGATTTATTGTCGGGTCAAAGTTGGAATAATGACAGATAGGAAAATTCTCTATCATATATAACTCATTAATTCATGCAGGAGTAAAAGTTATCCATCTGCCTCGCACATAGATGACTCCCTGGTTGGTTCCATGCAAATTAGCATAAAACTCCTTCACCACAGGAACGACTACGGCGGTTTAGCCCAACACTTCCCATCGTCGTCGCACAATCATCTCTTTAATTACTGTCAAAGGATTATTCAATCCTAAATTTACGAATCCTCTTTCTTTGACTAACCTCCACTTTGTCAGCACTTTAGTGAAGATTCGTTGCTCCTCAAAAAAATATCTTTTTGTAAAGTGCAATATCATAAAAAATAATATAAAATAGGTATGAAAATCTCAACATATTTTCCTCTGGTCAGGGATAAATTTGGGTGAATTTCAATTTATTTTTGGGTAATATGAATTTAAGAACCAAGTTTGGAAGTTTATAGGGAGAAAATCTCGCCTAAAATCGCCAAAAACCAACATTTCAAACTCCAGAAACCGTCATCTCACCGTTCTCACCATCGGCGGCATCGATTGCACCATCGGTAAGCCTTGAGAATTAATTGTCTGGACTCTCAGGAAACTCCACTATCAGCGACGTCGAGCCCGCCATTGCATCGAGCCCGCCGTCGGCGCCCAAGGCAAAAATTTCACAGTTTCGCTCTGGTTCAAATGTGTTCTAATTTTCTCTGTATCCAATTTTTATGATGATTCAAGGGTAAATACGAGTAGTAGAGTTCAACACTATCACAAACTAACGACAATTTCAAACAAAAACACTATAATTGCAATAAAAATAAAGATAACTATGGGTTACCTCGCATAAAGCGCTTGGTTTAATGTCATCAGACCAACCTTTTCAGATATTATTCAGGTTGACTGACCATTAAAACCTGTTTAAAATTTGGTCTTTTACCCTCAAAATATGGCTTTAATCTGTGTCTATTTACTTTAAATCTATTCCTAGTCTTTTGATCTTCAATTTCAACAACTCTGTAAGTATAAAATTGAGTCACAGTAAAGGGTCTTAGCCAACGAGACTTCAATTTCTCAGGGACTAACTTTAACTTCAGCCTTGTCTTCAGCCTTGTATTGTAAAGCAAAACTTCTAGTCCTAGTTCAAAGTTCTTCTGGTTAATCTTTTGATCATGCCATAACTTTAGTTTCTCCTTATAAATTTTATCGTTATCATAAGATTAATTACTTAATTCTTCTAACTCATTCATTTGTAATAATCTCTCTTCACTAACATCTTTCAAATTATAATTGAATTCTTTAATTATCAGTATGCTTTATGCTCCAATTCTACTAGTAAGAGACAAGCCTTTCCAAAAATTAGTCTGTAAGGAGTCATTCCAATAGGAGTTTTATAAGCAGTTCTGTAAGCTCATAATGCAGTATCAAGTCTAGTACACCAATCTACTCTACTAGGGTTTACAGTCTTCTCCAGTATTTGTTTAATCTCTCTATTAGAAACTTCAGCTAACCCACTTGTCTGAGGGTGATCGGAAGTGGAGATTCTATGAATAACATTAAACTTTTTTGCCAATCTCTGAATGTATTTTTTCTTGAAATGGGATCCTCCGTTAGTGATAATTACTCTCAACATTCCGTATCTAGTTAAAATATTTTCTATTAAAAAATCTTGAAATACTTTTAGTGTCACAATGAGGTTCACAATGTCACAATGAGGTAAAGCTTGTGATTCAATCCACTTTGAAATGTAGTCTACCGCAACTAATATGTATAAGTTCCCAGATGAAGGAATAAATGGTCCCATGAAATCTAATCCCCAAAAATCAAACATCTCAACTTTTAACATGAAATTCAGAGATATTTCATTTCTTCTAGATATATTACCTACTCGTTGGCATTAATCACATGTTTTTATGTATCTGTAAACATCTCTAAAGAGAGTAGGCCAATAGAATCCAGCTTGTAAAAGTTTATAAGTAGTTTTATCAGTTCTGAAATGTCCTCCAAATTTGGAATCATGACATTTCTATTAGTTCAGTTGCTTCATAAGGTGCACATCTTCTCCTAATAAGATCCTTACATTGTTTATATAAACAAGGCTCATGCTAAAAAAATGCTTTCGCATCATGAATGAATTTTCTTTACTGTTGCAATGTCAGCATAGGTGGCAAAATATCACTTACAATATAATTAA
>NW_018165133.1:66033-68110 GCF_001263595.1 Phalaenopsis equestris | reverse complement strand
TGTCTGTAATTTCATTATTGGTGTCAGATAATTCATGATATTCTAATCTCAATAAATGATCAGCAATTTGATTATCAGTTCCCTTTCTATCAATAACCACAAAATCCAACTCTTGCATCAAAAGTATCCATCCAATTAACCTTGGTTTGACATCCTTCTTTTGTATCAGATAACTAATAGCAGAGTGATCAGTGTGCACAACACATTTAGTCCCAATTAAATAAGATCTAAATTTATCAAATGTATACACAATAACTAATAACTCTTTTTCAGTGGTAGTGTAGTTAATTTGAGCATTGTTAAGAATTTTACTAGTGTAGTATATAACTTTAAAAATCTTATCGTACCTTTTTCCAAGAATAGCTCCAATAGCATAATCACTAACATCGCACATCAGTTTGAATGGTTTCTCCCAGTTAGGTGAAACTATTATAGAGGATGTGATTAGCTTTTCTTTTAATAACTCAAAGACATTTAAACAGTCTTCAGTAAACTCAAATTTCTTGTCCTTTTCTAAAAGTTGGCATTGAGGTTTGGTAATTTTTGAAAAATCTTTAATATAATGCCTGTAAAAACCAACATGTCCAAGAAAACTTCTAACCCTTCTTACATTAGTAGGAGGCATTAATTTAGATATAACTTCAATTTTTTGAGGGTCTACTTCCATACCATTTTTGAAATTTTATGTCGTAACACAATTCCTCTTGCAATCATAAATTGACATTTCTTCCAATTTGGAACTAAATTAGTTCTTTCTCATAACTCCAAAAATTTTTCAAGATGATTTAAGCATGAGTCAAATGATTTTCCAAATACAAAGAAATCATCCATAAACACTTCTATTCCATCATCAATTAACTTACTAAATATAGACATCATACATCTCTAGAATGTTGCAGGTGCATTACAAAATCCAAAAGGCAGTCTTCGAAAAGCAAAAGTTCCAAAAGGATTAGTAAATGTTGTCTTTTCTTGATCCTCAGGATGAATAGAAATTTGATGATAGCCTGTATATACATCTAAAAAACAAAAATATTTGTGCCCAGCAAGTCTATCCACTATTTGGTCTAAAAATGGTAAAGGAAAGTGATCTTTCCTGGTGGCAGCATTTAATTTTCTATAATCAATGCAAATACGCCACCCATTAACTTGTCTGATAGGAATTAGTTCATTATTATCTTGTGCTTCAGCAGTCACCCCTCCTTCCTTAGGAACACATTGAATTGGACTTACTCAAGCACTATCCGAAATAGGATATATAATTCCAGTGTCCAACCATTTCAAAATTTCCTTCTTGACTACTTCTCTCATCAATGGGTTTAATCTCCTTTGTGGATCAACTCTTGGTTTATATGGTTCATCCAATATAATTTTGTGCATACAGATCGAAGGAGTGATTCCTTTAATATCAGCTAAGGTCTAACCAAAAGCTTTCTTATATCTTTTTAATGTATCCAAAAGTCTTTGATCATGCAAATCATTTACCTCTGAAGATATAATAACAAGTAATGTTGAGTTTCCCAGAAACACATATTCCCAGAAACACATACTTCAAGTTCCCAGAAACACATACTTCAAGTGGTTATGCAATGTTTTCAACTCAAGTTCAGGTGGTTTTATAATTGACAGAACTAGATTTTTATCAGCATTTTTTGTAATATTCCACAATCTCAAATCTTTCCTAAACATAATCTAATTCTTCATTTTCTATTTCACCCAAATTAACTTCATCTTTGTTTTCAAAATCTTTTTTATCTTTAAAATATTCTTTAAAATGCTCGTTCAATATATGTTCACTAATTTTTGTGCAAAAACATTCATTATCTCTTTCAACAGCTGGGTATTTCATAGATTTCACAATGTTAAAAGTCACTTCTTGATTATTACTTCTTGATTTAAAAGTCACTTCTTGATTATTAACTCTCATAGTTAATTCTCTTTTTTGAACATCTATCATAGCTCTTCCAGTAGCTAAAAATGCTCTCCCTAAAATTATAGGTATTTCTTTATCGTCCTCCATATGTAAAACAATAAAATTCACAAGAAAAATAAATTTATCAACTTTTACTAACACATC
>NW_018165133.1:59911-66020 GCF_001263595.1 Phalaenopsis equestris | reverse complement strand
CTCCCTTAGGATAATTTTTGCAATATCTTCTCCTCATAAATCTGAACCAAATTTAAAAAATGAATATAATTTCTCTTCTAATGAATGCTTTTAAAAATTGATAGAGGCATAAGATAAATGCTGACTCCCAAATCACATAAAGCTCTTCCATAAAATCTTTCACCGATAGCACACGGTATAGTGAAACTACCTGGATCTTTTAATCTTAAACTACCTGGATCTTTTAATTTTTCAGGATTCTTTTTCTGAATAATTGCACTACACTCTTCGCTAAGTGCAACAGTCTCAATGAGACTTCATTTTATTGTTCAAAATATCTTTCATAAACTTCATATAATTGGGCATTTTCTCTAAAGCTTCTACAAAAAGAATATTTACCGTTTATTTCTTAAGAATTTCTATTAACTTGGAAAATTATTTATCCTTTTTGTGTTGCTTTGACCTTTGAGGAAACGGTGGTGGAGGTTTCTCCACGGTAATTTTCATTAGTTTAAGTGGATATTCTAAATTTGGGTATTCATGATCCTTATTTTTTTGTATCCACTTTCTCTTTTTCAGTTTCCGTTTCTTTCTGCATTCTTGTTTCCAATTCTTTTCCACTTCATAATTGTATTGCTTTTATCTGTTCTTTTCCTTGATCTTTACTATTTAGTTCCACAGTACTAGGAAAAGTTCCCAATGTCCGGTTACTAAGTGCAGTAGCGATATACCCAATTGGTTTTTAATATTCTTGATAGCATTTCCTTGATTTTGTAACTGGTTTCCTTGAATTTGCAATTAATTTCCTTGATTCTGTAATTGTTGACCCATGTTTAGTATCAGCTCTTCCATAGACAACTTATATTCCTTAAATTGAGTGTTACTGTTAAATTATGGTGGATAAGAAGGTCTATATTTAATATTTCCTTGGTTGGATGAATTTCCCCATGAGTTTATTGGGTTGTTTGCCCATTGTTTATTTGTAGAAGAATTATTATTCCAATTAAAGTTGGGATGATTCTTCCAACCAGGGTTATAATAGTTTGAATAAGGATTGTTGGGTCTACTGTTAATAGTATTTAAAGTCTCATTAGAAGGTTGAACATGAAGGTTGAACATCAAAGTCTCATTAGAAGGTTGAACATCCATAAACTGCCCAGATGAATTCTCTTCCATCATAGTAGGTGTTGGAGAATAATTCATTCCATAATGATCTGAATTCTTTGATATTGTAGAAATCTGTGAAGCTAACATAGATATTGCATCAGAATCGTGGATACTAGCTACTCTTTTAGGATTTACCCTTTAAGAGGTCCATTGAAAATTGTTGGTAGCCATCTCTTTTATTAACGAATAAGCCTCATCAAAAGGTTTTGACATTAAGGAACCACCAGCCGCAACATCTATAATCAATCTAAGAGATCCCACTAATCCCACTAATCCATTGCCACTAATCCATTGTAAAATGTTTGAATTATCAACAAATCTGGTAACAAATGATGTGGGAACTTCTTAAGAAGATCTTTAAATCTCTCTCAATATTGACTCTCCATCAATTCATCAATTTGACAAAATGATGTTGTGTCATTTCTAAGTTTAGCAGTTTTGGATGGAGGGAAATATTTGGATAAATTTTTTTGTGAAAGTTCTCCCCAATTCTAATAGATCGAGTTGCTAACAAATTTAACCACATCTTAGCCTTATCCTTAAGTGAAAAAGTAAAAGGTCTAATTCTAACAACATCGTTTGAAACTCTGTCATATTCAAAGGCAGCACAGAGTTTTAAATAACTAAATAGGTGTAAATTAGGATCTTCATTTGGTGTACCTCTAAATTGATTGTTTTGTACCATTTGGATAATAGCAGGTTTAAGTTCAAATGAACTAGTAGCTACATCAAGATTTTGGATAGATAAGTAAATTTCATCTGTTGTAGGATTTCCATAGTCTCGTAGAGTTCTAAGTTGATGTTCATTTTCTATTCCTTGATTGTTCACATTATTTTCCATTGTGTGAGGATTTCTAGGTTCTTTTCTTAGTTTTCTAATTCTCATAACAATGCATTCTAATTCAGAATCGTAGGGTATAAGATTTTCAGGTCCAAATTTATGCATACAATTGAAATCAGAACACAGAAAAATAGTTAACTAAATATGAAAATAAGTTGTCATTCAAGTAAAAGTTTTTTAATAGTCTGTTGACCTCATTTTTTGGTGAGGTTTAGTTTTTTCCCTTTTAGTAGCCTAAGGTCTAGCCATAGAATTTTTACTTTTAACTATTCTTAGAAAACTAGACATGGAACTCTCACCATTAGAAATTCTACCCTCTTCTTTACTAAACTTGAAGTGCCACATGTTGGTCTCAACCTCTAGCATTTAGTAGGTGGGATCACTACGGGGGAAACTCAAGATGAGTCACCCTTAGGACTGTTGAACCTTAAGGTTAACCCTGGGTGTTGGTCTAGAACTAAGGTACTCACTACACTCCTCTACACTCATATACACCCACATATACTCACAACCCTAAACTCAAATTTCTAGCCTAGATCGCTTGATCTTTTGGGATACTCATGTAGATGGTCCCCTAAACCTACTAGCCCTAGGGCTATGGTTTGGCTAAGACCACTATGTAGAGGACCCAAAATGGGGTTTCCATTGGTCCATGGCTTGTTGGTGATGATTGGTACCTCAACTCTACCAAAATAGCCATCTTGGCCTTTTACCCCCAAAACACCCCCAAATTACCAAAATACCCCTCTTGGACTGAAAATTCTAAAAATTCCAAAAATTCTAAAAAAATCCCAATAAATCCAAAATATTTCCAATTGTATTTCTTTGAACTACCACATGACTCAATTTGGCCAATTTGACCATCTTAAACAAATACCCCCATATTTGCCTCTAAAGACCCAAATTCCCCGAATTCAATTCAAATGTCCGTTAATTTGACCTCAATTGACCTCAATTTCAATCCTAAACTCAAAATCACTTTTGATATGATCAAATTAAACCAAATACAAGCTTAATTGGTCCATTATTTGAACCCAATTTTGACCATTGTCAAACCCCCAATTTTGGCCCTATGACTTAATCCCACCAAATTTGAACCCCATAGCCTTCTCAATTCGCCACAATTTATGTTGAAAACTCTTCATAACAATCCTAAACATCAACATTGACATTCAATTGGACCTGGTGAATCCTCAATTGCTTTCAACTTTAACCCAAGTCCAAAAATCCCCAAATTTGCCTTAAATTGGCTATGTCCCCAAATTCCAAAAAATTGAATGCCTTTACCCCAAAATTGACACCCAATTTATGTTGAGAACTCTTCATGATGTTCCTATAAACCATTTTCAACAATAAATTTAGACTTACCAAACATTACCCTAATATAGGCCAAAGTTTAGCCCAAGATACCCAAATTGACCAAAATTCCAAAATTCTTCAAATTGAACCCCCAATTGAACTCAAAAATCATTTCAATCCTACAACAAAAATCTTCATTACAATCATATACATAATATTGATCAATTAATTGGGCTTAAAGTCATGGCTGGCCTAATATAAACCCAACTTTTGGCCATTTGAACCCATATTGGACCCATACACCAAAATTGACCTAACCACCCTTAAGTCACCAAATTTATGACTTCACAGCCACTAAGCACACTCCATGGACCAGGCTAAACCCCTCCTAAATCAAGCCATGGAAAAGCCATGGAACAAAGATCCCCCAAATTAAGGGATATTATTTCCAAAAATGCACATGCTTAAGATATCTTTTCCAAATCAAAGCACATTTGCATTAAATTGTTGTGATGGATTCCTCTGGGTTCCCTGAGTTGCTAGCCACCTCCCCTTGGCCGGCCAGCCAGCTTAGTGGCTGAAAAGCTCAAAACTGAGAACCACCCACATGAAACCTCACCCAAATCAAACCTAGAGGCCAGCTCATCCAAATCAAATTGAATAGCTCCTTTGCCCTCCACCTAAGCACCACAATGCACCCAAACTTGTGCCTTGAGAGCCACCCCATGACTTTTTATAAAAACTCACCTCCCACAACCATGGGAGGTGTGCTGAAATTTTCCTAGAGAGACCTCTCCAAACTTCACACAGAGCTTCCCTAAGATCCCGTCAGTGCATTCCGACCATCTTCCCTCATCAATTCTGATTGCCGGAGCTCAATTTTGAGCTTGAAAACTTTTCGAAATCTTGATGGAAACCAGGACAGAACCCAACACACCTCCACAGTCGACCAAACTCAAATTAACTTCACCCACACCTTCACGTTAGTGAAAGAATCCCTCTCCCACAGAGCCTCTACCATAGGTCTAGACTAACACCCAAATATGGTCGTGATCGAATTCATACCTAGGCCTTACACCACAACAAGGAACACCAAGACAAGTGATTCAATCCCTAGCCTCCTTGGACCCCAAAAAACGTGCCAAACCCCTCTGATCGAGCTTCACTTCTCAAGCTTCAAAGCTTTACTTCTCAGAGCAAAGGTATAAAACCTCACCTCATCCCGAGCCTATTTCGATTCTCCATTTAATTAGGCTTAATTTAATTGCATGATTACCGTATGGATATGTTCATCTCACTTAAACGAGTCCATTGGATCAAACCCGAGGAGATTAGGTTGAGTCTAGGCGGAGATCTTAGGGTTTTAGTGTGGACGGTCACGAGATCATTCTCTCGGGGATGATGATGAGGAGCCGTTTGATCGCGTGTGTACCACATGGATGGCCAAGATCGAGCCAGACGATGCAGAGGATGCCTCGGGACATAAACAGCGGGCCGAGTCAGCAAGCTACATGGACGGCGATGTCCAACCAGTGCGCGCCACGCATGCCTTTGGAGCCGTCGTAGGATGAGGTGGCACGCACTGTCTAAATAGATAAATAGGGCTTTTCTTATTTATTTAAATACACTCAACTTTGAAAATTCATAACTTTGTGTAGAAAAATCACAAAAATAAAATAAAAATACCCACTTGCTCAGTGAACAGAGGAAAATAATGTGAAATAAATTTCAATATCATTTCATGCATATTTTATTTTTAATTAATTAAACACTATTTTGAATCATTTGATTCTCCATGCATATTGGCACATCACCTTGGCTTGAAATTTTGGCATATTGTAGCCTCTATAAAGAGAAATATCTTCTGATTTTTCCAAAGTTAGAAGAGGTTCCTATACAGAGATTCATATTTTTCAAGTTATTCCAAATTATTTATTTAAAATAATCATGGAAATTAGCATACTAGTTAGAAAATCCTAAGAAAATTTTGGAAGGTCCACAATGACCAGAGAAGCTATTGGAAATAATTTCATGGGTCAAGTTGTTTAAAATATCCTTAAATTTTACAAACACTAAATTACTAAAATAATTAATTTTATAAAATATAAACATTTAAATGACTTGATTTTTTATCTCCACTATGATTTATGATCCAGTGAACTCTTCTTTAAAATTTCAAAATATTTTGAGTTCATTTGACAACTTAAGTTGATTTTTAAAGATAAATACCACTTTTGGCATTTAAATGATTTTTAAAAATTAGAATATAACTCAAAAAATTATGAAATTTAGTTTTCTGAGTTCTCTGTGATTAGTGTTATTTTATAAAAATAAAATTATATTTAAAATAAAAACTTGATTTTTAGCCTATTTTTAATATTTAAAATAATAAAAAATTTGTAAAAAACACAAAAATAATAAATTTCATGAAAATGTTCTAAATTGCTTCCTAATCACTTAGGAACAATTAGAATATTTTTCCTGACTTTTTAAATAAAGATATTGAATTTTAAAGCCTAAAAATAATTTTTTTTAAAAAAAAGGGCTAAAAAATGAGTTTTCACTAAAATAATTCCAATAAATAATAAAAAAAAAGTTTATTAAATTTGCTCCTCTATGTCTTATGACCTTAGGTAGATTTTTCAAAATAAAAATCTTAATTTTCACCACCTAAAATATCTTATTTTTATTAAATAACAAAAAAGTTAAAATAATTCTAATAAATGATAGAGAATTTAAAAAATCATGAAATTTTCTCCAAAGGGTTTTCTTGTCTAGGTCTACCTCCAGTAAAAATTTCAAGGGATTAGAATTTACCTTGGT
>NW_018165133.1:17370-59668 GCF_001263595.1 Phalaenopsis equestris | reverse complement strand
GTAACCTCTGATCTTAATCAATTTATTTGATGCTTGAAACACAAGGGGTCAATTGGTAGAAACCAATCCCACTTCTTAATTAAGTTAATAAATTTCTAAATCATTAAAAATTTGGAAGTTTATTAAAATTAAATGATCTTGGACTTAGGGGTATGACTTTTGAAGTCAATAATTAATCAATTTAATACCCCTATCTTTATTTTCAAATAAAACCAAAATCATGAATCATGATCACTTAAAGTTTAACCCTTTTCAAAACTAATTATGACACTCACCTAGGTCTTAAAGGCTTAGTGGTGACAGTGGTGACTTAGGCTCTTAGTGGTGACTTAGGCTAAACCAAAATTGACTAAATAAGGATTAGAGAAATAAAAAAAACTAAATCAAACGTCCTGGAAACACTACTAAGCCCAATTAGGATTAATAATTTGGCTAAGTTTTCAAATTACACTAACTCCCCCTTCAAGGGAACTCACTCACGTAATTTTCAAATTAAATGATAAATGATAATTACCCCTTTCTTTCTTAGGGATAATTGAGACATTATAATTGAGACATTAATGTTCGCTGAGCATTAAGGGTATTTATAGGATGAACTATTAAGCAATACAACAAGTTTAAAAAGGATTCGGGATTTTCCACCAGGCAGCAAGAAAGTAGCATGGACCTGCTTCTTTCTCTAGATCTCTTGGACACCTCGGAGATCTACAAAACTTAATATATCTTGCTTGATAAAGTCATCCTTAATTAAATTTCTAAGGACCCGCTAAGATATGACATATGGTTAGGAAATTATCAGAACCCTACTTTTCCTGCTTGTCACAAATGCCTCACATGCATTATTAAGTTTTAGTGGTGGAATGAGAAGACTTGTCAGGTACGCTTTTACAGTTTATAGTACCGTCTTTCTTCTACCTTTTCCTTACATGTTTCATGCTTGCATTTACCTACATAAACTTGCATGTTAACCAAAACCATAACCCGAAACCAAAATTAAAATCAACCAAGATAAAACTCACCGCCATAACATTAAAAATATAAAACAACTCCAAATTTAATCACAAACATCACACAAAACAACTTTAACTAAATTAAGATGTCTCTATCGGATGATCGAGAATCCCTCAGAGGAGGTAACCTATGGTTGCTAATGAGGCTTCTCATGGTCTAAATGAAATTATGGAACTCATTAAATTGAGTTTAGTAAGTTTATTTGGACTAAGTGAATACAATAGAAAATAGTGGTGCCGGAATGAGGGAACTGTAGGATCTTAATCGGTGTCATTCTAATCAACTTTAATATGCCCTCATAAAATTTAAAGACTTCAACCATAGAGCCACCTGATTTGACACTATAACTTGACACACTAGAAAACACAAACTTATCGTGGCAGGAGCTTGGAGCTAGCATGGTGGGTAGCACGGCCATCTTCAACTGCAAAACCTGTCTTCCTGAGTTAAACCAATCTTCCTTCTTTAGACTTAAACAACAAAGCCATAGGAATTTGAGGTTGCTTGCTTATGCAACGTAAATCCTCACTTTATCTTTAGGCCTTTATATAACACTGTTATACAATATAAACCCTAACTCGTCTTACGATTCCGAGGTTGTTGTTTGTCACAACCTAAATCCTTGCATCTTTCAGGCTAATTGTGTGATTGTTTCACACGAACGTAAGCCATAGCAAATAAAATTGACAGGATGAAAAACCTAAATATTTCTCCTAAAAACTAAAGCCAAACATTAGGATAGCTTGGGAAGTCATCGAGGTTCGCCTCTAGATCCGTAACATCCCCTAGTTCTTCCTCCTTTCCTAGTTCTTCCTCCTTTGGATTATCCTTTGGATTATACAATAAAACATTCCAAATTTGAACCAATCCCCTTTCACACTTCTATGTTCGATCTCATTGAAGAGTCCTACCCTTTGAAACCCCTTGAAGATAATATTTTCTGGATCGTTATCGAGAGTCCTCTTAGATGACTTTAGTCATTTAAGATGTAATTAACTATAGGGGCTTGCCCTGATAAAAAGCATGTCCAAACCCAACTTAATATAAACCCTATTAAATTCTTTATATTAAATAGGGGAACTTGTCATCAAATACAAAGGTTTCACAGATAAAATGGACGTCATACTTTCCTTAGTTTATTTGATCGAGTCTCATCCTCAAGTCTTGTGTTTATCCTTCGGGATGGATACAAGATTTGAGTTACAGTGCTCTTTCATTTTAAACTATGAAAAATATGGGATCAGTTTGATTTCATACTTCAACGTCCTTTCGAAGCGGGCAACGAGATTTTGATTCCAGCAATCGATAGCTTCTTACGAAAAACTCCCCACAAACAAACCCTCAAAATAATGATGACACGCTAGAAGCGCCAAATTCCCAAAAATGCCAGATTGCCTAAAAAACCGTGAAATCATACAGTAAAACATATTGGACCATGAGAGGCTTACTCTTTACCCTGTGGCTTAACGAGAGGTCAGAAACCATTGGGATGTTTCTTATAAAATAAATCATCCTTTTTGATAACCTTATGATATTCTTCACTTTAAAGTTAAGCAGATGTCCTGGGATCAAGAGTTTTCTTGGGTAGCCCCAAGATATGATTAAATAAGTGGTATATGTCCCATTGGGATTAGTCTGGATCCCATAATAGACAAGCACAAATGAATCAGTACTTGTGGGTAGCTTTCATAGGCATTCCTTTGTGGAAATTTGGCAAAAGTTGCTTCAATTTGATCCTATTCAAATGTCTAGAAAGCTGACATCTAGGCACCACGGTTGGGCTCCAAAGCTCCACAAACAACTTAACTTTTATTCATTGAATTAGAATAAATTTTGAAAAGGTGCCTAAAGTGGCCCTTGGTGATTTTTAGAGATTTATTAATTTGAAAGATTTCTAAATGTAATAGGGGTCATTTTTTTGTAGTTTCAACCACCAATAGAGTGGGCGGCCACTATAGTGAGAGTGTGGTGTGTCTTTGTGATTGTCAGTGTTTGCTGAGTCTCGTGGATTCAAGATCAGTCAGGGAACTTTGAAGGATTTCCTTGGGAAGAATTTTAGATAAGTATTTGTAGTTTTGTTTATGTTTCGTGTTGTAAACTTAGTTTTTAATTTTTATCATGTTCTGTTTTGTTATCCTCATGAAATCTGAGTGGTTTTCTTATCCTTCCATTGTAATAAGAAGAAATCAATTACGGGGTTAATGTTTTGAAGAGTTTTTTTATTCCATAAATTTGTGATGGTATTTTCATTGGTTCTTAATTTACTTTGCAAACTGTTTTTTTTTTTTGTTTTTAAAATTTGTTATGAAATATAATGACCCGAGAGGGCTATGATTTTATCTAACTAGTGAGTACCATACTAAACCTTAGAAGGATGGGAGCCAAGTCTATTGGGGAGTGAAAATACATATGAAGATAAGTTCTAATTGGTGTAGTATTGATGATTCTATTGTGACAGGCTATAACCTTTATCAATTTGGTTCTTAGTTTGGAACCTAAGGCCTGGTTGGTCCTAATAGAGATGACACATTGGGTAATCTGGAAATGAGAGGCTAGAATCTACTCAGCACAATCATATCAATCAAGAACTTAATTTCAGATTAGTCAATGTTCCTTATGAACTCGGGAGAGGGTAAAGAATATGTATGCTCCTATTTGTCACAAAACCTCACTTTTTACTTTTGAGGATTTGATTCCTACACTTTTTACAATATCTTTGCAAGGGGAAAATCTTTTTATTATAATCATACACCTTTACACATCTATAGTTTAGAAAATTTGCATTTACTTTTAGCTTTAATTTAGATTGAGCAAACTTTAGTTAATAATATTTTACAAAAGGTTTTATATTGTTCTTTTACAAATTTTGTTTACAGTTTAAGTAGAATTATTTCTATGTTGACATAGAAATTCACTTTTTTCCTTGTGGTTTCGATTTTTTGGGTTTTAAATAAAACCCTATATTACTTGAAACGATACGTATACTTGCGTATTACCCCTAGTGTGTGAGAAATTAATGAGTTTTATAACATATTTGTTTTTCACACGAGCCACAAAATATAAATTGGGTCAAGTTTTTGGCCATCTCTAAGAACTTAGATAATCACATAATTGCGGGTCGGGTGATACACCAAGAGAATATGTTGTTTTAAGTATATATTTTATGTCTATTTTTGGTGATATTGCACCTTCAAGAAGGAAATTTTTGTGTTTTTTGTCACAGGTATATAACTTGTTCCCATTTGGAGCAAATGTAGCAAAAAAGACGAAATATGGAGCGAAAATAATGAAGTTGGAAATCTAGTGCATGATGCTCCGGATTAGCGCGTTGCCTGACAGAGCAGATCCAAATTCTTTTATATGTAAGGATTTATGAAGTTGGCACCACTATAGAGCCAAAAACTTGATCCTTATATGAAAGTAAGTTGTGTAAAATATATATAATTATAATAAATTAATAATGAGATTATACACAAGTATAGGTATCATTATCAAGTAATAAAGGACTTTCTATTTAAGCCCCAAATATCGATCCCACAGATAATGAGTAAATTAGTAATGATAAGTTTTACTAAGAAATTTACAGAAAATCAAACCAAATAGCTATCACTAATTTTGAATGTTGAGATGTTATCAAGACTAAAGTACTTAACTATTAGCATAACAGAAATGCAAAGTTGAAAAAGTAAATACTAATCTACTAACTATGTTTATGTAATGAAGATTTCTTATGCGAAAAAGCATCCCTCCCACTACAATGAGGTTCTGGTGAAATGAGATGAGATAAATGTTTTTAATATGTATTGTGCCAAATAGGAGCAATTATAATTCTCTACCAAGATACAATGCATAGAAAATCATTGGCTAATGCTAGATTTAGTCCCTAAATTTGTGGCTAGGCTAGGAGGATACCATCTCCCACTCCAGAGCTCCCACTTCCCTTCACCTGAAGGCTAACTCTTGCTTTAGTTTTTAAACACTAAGACCAAATTTGAGATTTTATTCTATCACCCTAAAGATTCTTCGATTCTACCCAAACAAAAAATGTTTCCCAATTTATTTGCGCTTAATTCGCTTAATTCCATGAACAATTCCATGAACGAATTTCTCCTCCATGAAACCAAATGTGATCCTCACTCTGTTGTAGAACTCATACTCCATTTATCAGATCATATGTTTCACAACATATTTTAATAATCCAATTAGCCAAATCAAAATGGCACATCATATTTATTGGCACATCATATTATCTCTTCATATCAATTTAACTCAGAGTAGGGAGAAAGATAGAGAAAAATACTAAGACTTTATGAGAAAGACACAAAAAAACACAAATTTCATATATAAAAGAAAGTTCATACAATACTAATAAACGAACAAAACTTATCTGAAACTCTTTCTCAAAGCAAATCCCTTGTAGCCTTTCCTTAGAAATGGAGGAAGAAGATATCTCTCACTTTTCTCCTTCTCCAACACTCTTACAGAAAGTTTCACACTAAATCTCACCACACAAACTCTAATCTATATAAAAAAAACAACTAATGGACTCCAATATGGTGGTGGAATGAAAATGGATTATGAAGAATGGCGAAAATGGAGCGTGGTGGAATGTCTTGGAGTGAAAAGGAGTCACTTTCCTAATGAATTTCAGCCCCAAATAAAGTCCAAGGTTAGTTCTTCAAGAGTGCCTCCAAAAACTCTTCAAAAATAGTCCAAACACATCGATCCTTCTGGAAAAGAGGGTTGAACTACTTTTGGCGCTAGTCTGCCGCTGTCGGCGCTGAGTAAAAATTTCAGTTGTTCTATTGTTCTATACCGTCAGCGCTGAGTACTTCTTTAAAAACGCCATTTTGACTCCAAATTCCATCCTTTTTGCTTTCTTTTTTGCTTTAAGTCCTAAAAATCAATAACTTGTAAGAAAATATCAAAATACCTTCCATTAAGGTGTAAAATCACGAAAGATAAGTATAAAATTTGGGTCCAAAAATGCATATATTTTCGGTGTATCAAAATCCCCCAAACTTACATGTTACTTATGCTTAAGTAACTCCTGTACTACATAAAAATATGACTTAAGCATAAAAATATGACTTAAAAAAATATGACTTAAGGTAAAGAATTTAACTTCTAGACTTCCATATTTAAGTTCTCTAAACATAATAATATAACTTAAAAAAATTCAAAATAACTCTAGTTAATACTAAAGGTGTTAGAATATTCTGTAATTAAGTCTAAGATTTCTGATCCTTTATTTATTTCAAGAAAAATTGTAATTTGTCATATTAAAGCCACTTAGAAAATTCATACGAAAAGGAACTTCATAAAAGTTTATTAATCATTAAGCTAATACTCAAACTAAGCTAATACTCAAACAAAAGAATACTCAAACAAAAGGTTTAGAAAATGTGTCCAAGTTTTTTTCCTTAAGTTGATTCAAGTGAAGCAAATTCTTACTTAGGCATCTCCTCTAGCTTCTTCCCACATCTTTTTTTTTTTTTTTACTTTTTTTTTCTTTTCTTTTCTATTTTTAATCCCCTTTTTCTTTTCTTTCTTTCTTCCTTTTATCTTAATATATGTGAGGATTACTATATCTGGATAGCCTTTAATGATTTTGAAATTCACTATCCTCTTCTTAAAGTTAAAAACTTTTTACATTTCTTTACTTAACAAATTTATATTAACTTAAAAATTACAAAAAGTTTAATTCTTCTCTTTTTACATGAATCTCTTAATATTTTTAATACTTTAAAAATGCAAATTCCTTTACTTAAAATAGAAAAACATAGTCTTATTCTCTTTTACCAAATATCTTATTCTTTAGAATTAACCTTTATTATTGAAAAATTTTTTACTTAAATTTAATATATGTTTAGAAACATAAATATAGTTATCCAAAGTTAACCCCTAATACCAAAGGTCATGTTAAATTTAAAATTTTTTAAAATATAGTTAAGTGAGGACAAATAAAATTATGTTCTCTCTTTTCTTTTTTTTTTTAAATAATTTTTCTCCCCCCACCCAAAACTTAAATTTATTTTTAAAAGATTTACATGAAAAAATTTAAAAATTAAAAGGGTGAAAGAAAGCAATAATTATATAAAGAAAATTCATACCTGTTGAAGATTCTGATTTTTACAAATAAATTTTGAAATATTGTAGGTGCTAATATGAAAAACTATAAGGCTTAAAACATTAAATTGCACATAATATATATAAAATTTTCTGAGAAAGAGTTAATTATAATACATATAACAAAGTGCTAAAACTAACAATAGAACTAAACTAAATTCTAAAAATGAAAACAATTTTACACATTATAGTTTCACATTACAACGTAACAACGTAGTCTCAACAATTTCATAGAACAAACAATACAATCACAAAGTACAACACAAACAAATAATAAAAAAAAAGGTCACCTGTGATCACCTTCTTCATCATTAGCATCTAACTTCTGCTGCTGATATGGAGTATAAAAAGGGTGAATAGGGAACTGAACTGTATGATCACCCCTCTGGTATTTCACTAAAGCATCATCATAAGAAACATCATATTCAAACTTTTGGTGAATCAAATCATCTGTATGAGCATCTCTAGCCTCCATGTTCTGTATCCTATGATCCATCCTCAAAATATCTCCTTACTGAATCATCATTTGGTCCAATAACTCCCTGTTACTGGGGTCACTTGAAGTAGGCTCACTAAAAGTAGGGGTCCTAGAAGTTGAAGGAATATCCTTGGCCTTACTTCCAGATCTCCAATCAACATGGGACTCGTAAGTCTTAATGTTTGCAGGCCCAGTCAGTCTCTAAGGCTCAGTCCTCTCCTCATCAGGTCTGAAATCAACTCTTGCTTGCTCACAGAGTGTATAATGGGAGCAGGGTGTGCCAATCCACCAGTGGTCTCTCCCAGAGTAATAGATCGAGTGTTCATATAAATGATAGAGCCTATATTTATATCCATCACTTGCTGAATACAGTAGTTGAGGATGGCTCTATCATTGGTCACTTCACTATGATGGTTTGTTGGAATCATCCTCCTAGAAATAAAATAGTGTCAGGCCTTAGATACTAAATTTAACATAGAAAAATGGAAAGTTGACTTTAACTCCATTCTTTACTTTCCAAGCTTCTTTCTCACCAGTCAGAAAGGAAATAACCGCATCTAAGGCCTCATTTGTGGCAGAGAATGAATGATACTGGCATCTATAAACATCTTCTAACTAATAAAACTCAATTATTTTTCTTGGAGTAAACTTCACCCTTGTTCCTCAAACAAAAAAAAATCATCAGAAGCCTCTAAAAGTTGGCATAAAATTCCATAACTATCCCAGCTATCTTATCGGCAGTAAAATAATAGAAGTTTTCCCACTGCCGAGTGATAATTAATTGTTCAACTTCTCCTCCCAGATTTTTGAAACCCCGATCCAAAATCACTTTCTTATTTTCTCAAATATTATGAAATCGAGCACCAGCTTTAAACCTAACAAACTTTTGCTCGTCACATTCTATTTTTCTTTTGCTCGGTCTAGGTGCCATATGAAATCTAGAAAAATTTCATAAAAATATGAATAAATTAATAAATTCCAAAATTCTTGAATAAATTCCAAAATTCTGAAAATCAAAATGTAAACCACTTTAAACTTAAATCCACTAAGTAAAAGCTTTTCACTAAAGCATTTTCTCAAAATCTTTGAAAAAAAACAAAACTTTTGGACTTAGGCAATGTGAGAAAATCTTTGGTGAAAATAAAAAATTTTTACTTTAAAGTGTAGCTCTTACCTAGAGAAAATAAAATCCGAAGTTCCTTTGCCTCTAAATCGCCTCAAATCTGCCCAAAATCAAGCCCTAGGTGTGAAAACCAAAGGTTGAAGGTGACTTTAGGGGTAAAAATGGAGGTTTTGCGGTGAAAATTAAGAATAAAAGGGTTATCACTGCTTTCGGGTCGAAGGTGCCGTCGGCGCCCATGCCAGCACCGTTCGTATTGAAGGCTCAAAATTCACTATTTTGATTTTTTCAAAATTTTAATTTCCTTTTAATTTACTGCAAAGATTTTTAGTATTTTTAAACACAAATTTTATCTAACAATAATTCACAAATAAACATTCACGAACAATTATTTTCACAAACAATAACAAACTAACTTTTATAAATGAAAATACACTTTTTACAAACACATTTCACAAATCACACATTCACACCTATTAATCAAACTAATTATAAACCAGCATCGAAATCAAGCCAGAACACTAAAAGCTGACATAAATTTATACACATAATCAAAGTTCAAAATTCAAAAACAAAAATAAACCAAACAAAATCAAATCAAATCCACAAAATTACATCAAATACATAAATATTCTTAAGCAAGTAGAGAATTCAAAGTCTTCAGTCATTCAGCTTCATCTTCAGTGCTTTCACCTCCTTTAATATCTCCCATGGATTGGTAATGAAAATATAAGTAGAAGGATCGGTACGGGAACTAATCTATCAAATTTTCTTTGATCCACCCATTTTCTTTAAACATCCGAATTAATCTTGCTTCAACGGTTCCAGTATGATCAAAATTTTCTTTCATTCTCCAATTAAGGTGATCAAAAAGGTACTTAAGATCCCCCTCAGTATTCGTAACACTCTAAAGTTTTCTTTCAATTTTCTTCAAATTCTTCTCCAAAGCAAGCGAACTTCCTACTATTGGAAGCAAGCGAACTTCCTCTTCCTACTATTGGTGGTATTAATAGAGTTGAAGCATGTGAAGAATGATCCATAATAGCATTTAGTGCTTCATTTCCATTACCAACATACTGATCATCAATAGGAATCATGGGCTCCCATGGTAGTAAATTTTTTCCCCAACTTTCATATGCCACTTGGGATTGATTGCAAATCAGAAAAATTGTTGAAGGATGCCCAAGTCCATAAATTGTCCCCATAAATTGTAAGTCCATAAATTGTCCCATTCATAATGATACCCATAACAAATTTAAATATGATTGATTCTATATCAATAGGTTTTTCCATTTTTATACAGTAGTTTAAAATAACACTTTCCTTGGTGACTCTACTAATCTTCATAGTAGGGAGTAATTTTGCACAAATAAAAAAATACCACTTCCTCAAAACTCAAAATTGGAAATTGGATTAAGTGATGAAAACTAAAATATCCTTCATCTCGTACTTCTCACATATCACTTTCATCCGTCAGAAAATTATAAACATCTTGCATCAAATCTCGCGTAGGAATGAAATTTGTATAATGATAGATTGGAACATTTTCTATCATATACAATTCATTAATCCTCGCAGGAGTAAATGGTACAACCTTACCTCGTATGAAGACAACTCCTAGGGTAATTCCATGTAGATTTGCATAAAACTCTTCCACTACAAGCACAACAATCGTAGCGGTAGTGTAACACAGAACTTCCCATCACATTTGCAAAATGATCTTGTCAACTGGAGCACTTGGATTGATCAATCCACGATTAACAAATCCTCTCTCCTTGATCAATCTCTTCTTCGTAACAACTTTATCGTATAATCTCTCCACATCAAAACTAATAAACTTTCTTCTATTGAAAACTACATACCTTGTTGAAAACTATTCTTCTATTGAAAACTACATACCTTGAAGTATTTCTGGAATTGGAAGCCATGGAATCCGAAAATTGGAAGTTTCTAGGCTTCCTAGGAAGTTTTTAGGACTTTAAAAACACCTCATGATGGTTATTAGGAGAGAAATCCTGCCAAAGTCCACTAAAAGTCGTCTGAACTGTCAAACCTCTCTCGGCACCGTCAGAGCTCCCGATTGGCACTGCTGGCGCGGAGGTCCATTTTCTTGGGTGCCGTCCGTCGGTGTCAGTGGCCAAAATTTTGCGACTTTCATTTTTCATTCAATTTAATTCCAACTTTTTATCCAATTCCAATATTTGAATTAATTTATAATAAATGCAAATGTCTAGGAATATTATCTACTAATATATAAAACACTTATAAAAAAAAAATAATAATACATAGACATATATGTATGGGTTGCCTCCCACAAAGCGCTTGGTTTAATGTTATCAGGCCGGCACATCATTTGTTTAGTTGGGTTGACATAACATTAAAAATTCTTTAAATTGAGGTATGTGCCCTTCATAATAATATTTCAGATGATGGCCATTAACTTTAAATACCTTTCTAGTGTTAGGATCTTTAATAACAACAGTTCCATAATGATAGAATTTAATCACTTTAAATGGTCATAACCATCTAGATTTCAGTTTTCCTCGAAAAAATCTCAATTTGTATCATATAGTAGAACTTCTTGTCCAGGTTCAAATTTGTTCTGAATAATCTTTTGATCATGTCATATTTTCATTTTTTCTTTATAGATTTTTGTAATATCATACGTTTCATTTCTTATTTCCTCAAGTTCATTGAGTTGCAATAATCTTTCCTCACTAGTATCTTTTAAATTAAAATTAAATTTATTAAATAGCCCAAAATGCTTTATGCTCTAATTCTACTGGTAAGTGGCATGTTTTTCCAAATATCAGTCTGTGTGGGGACATTCTTATAGGAGTCCTATAAGCAGTTTTATATGCCCATAATGCAGTATCTAGTTTAGCAGACTAATCAAATTTATAAGGATTTACAGCTTTTTCTAAAAAAAACATTTAATTTCACGATTTGATATCTATGCTAAACCGAGGATGATAAGGAGTAGAGAATCTATGCATAATATCATATTTCTTAATTAATTTTTCGATTCTCTTATTCCTAAAATGAGATTCTCCATTAGTAATAATTACTCTCATCATTCTATATCTTGTAAAAATATTTTGAATTAAAAATTTAAAAACACTCCGAGCATCACATTTGGGTACAGCAATAGCTTCAATCCATTTGGACATATAATCAACAACAAGTAATATATATAAGTTTCCAAATGAAGGCATAAAAAATGGCATAAAATCTCATCCCCACACATCAAAATTTCAACTTCCAATGTGTAATTTAGAGGCATTTAATTTTTTCTAGAAATATTTCCTACTCGTTGACATCTATCGCACATTTTAATATATTCATTAACATCTTTAAAATAGTAGGCCAATAAAATCCAACTTGCAAAATCATATATGTAGTTCTATTTGTTCCAAAATATCCTCCAAATTGAGAGTCATGGCATCTTTCAATTATCAATTGAGTTTGTTCATAAGGCAAACATCTTATAGCATGTAAATATTTACATTGTTTATATAAATATAGGTTATCCCAAAAATAGTCTTTTAAATCATATATAAATTTCTTTAATTATGGAATCTTCATATCAGGTTGTAAAATATCTCTTACAATACAATTCACTATATCAGCACACCACAGTACATCCATTTCATCAATACTATATAACTGTTCATCAGGGAAATTTTCTAAAATTTCATTTACAAAATAAGTTAATTTTCTATTTTTATCCTAAACAAATGATCAACTCTTTGATTATCATTTCCCTTTCTATTAATCACGGTAAAATCAAACACTTGCAATAGAACTATCCATCTAATTAATCATCGTTTAAAATCCTTCTTTTGCATTAAATATTTAATAGCAGAATGATCTATATGCATTATACATTCAATTTCAAATAAATAATGTCTAAATTTATCAAAGGCATAAACAATAGCTACTAACTTTCTTTTAGTAGTAGTATAAAAAACTGAGCATCATTTAGAGTCTTACTAGCATAATATATAACTTTAAAAGCTTTGTCGTGCCTTTGTCCTAACACAACCCCAATAGTAAATGGTTTTTCCCAGTCAGGTGGTACTATTATAGGTGCGGTGACTAATTTTTTCTTTAATAATTCAAATGCTTTTATCCATTCCTCATCAAAATCAAATTTCTTATCTTTTTCTAAAAGTTGGCATAACAACTTAGTTATTTTTGAAAAAAATCTTATGTAGTGCCTGTAAAAACCAACATGTCCTAGAAAACTTCTCACCCTTTTAACATTGTAGGTGGTAGCAATTTTTCTATAACTTAGATTTTTGCAAGATCTACCTGGATGCCTTTTGCAGAAATTTTATGCCTAAGAACAATACCTCCTGCAACCATAAATTTACATGTTTCTTAATTTAATACTAGGTTGATTTTTTCAATACTTCTAGAACTTTTTCTAAATTTTTAAGACATAACTCAAATGAAGTCCCAAATACAGAAAAATCATCCATAAACACTTCCACTCCATGTGCTATAAAATTGCTAAAAATTTACATCATGCATATTTGAAATGTTACAAGTCCATTGCATAGTCCAAAATGTATTCTACGGAAAGAAAATGTTCCATATGGGCTTGTAAATGTTGTTTTCTCTTTATCTTCTGGAGCAATTGAAATTTGATGATAACCGATATATCCATCTAAAAAATAATAATTTTTATTCCTAGCCAATCTATCCAACATTTGGTTTAGAAAGGGTAAAAGAAAGTGATCTTTTCTGGTGGCCATATTTAATTTTCAATAGCCAATACAGATTCGCTAACCAGTAACTTGACTTATTGGTATTAATTCATTTTTCTCATTTTCTTCAGCAGTCAATCCTCCTTTCTTCGGAACACAGTGAATTGGGCTTACCCAAGCACTATCTGAAATAAGATATATAATTCAATAATCTAACTATTTTAAAATCTCTTTTTTAACAACTTCTTTCATTTTTTAGTTTAATCTTCTCTGGGGATCAGCTTTAGGTTCATATTGTTCATCTAATAAAATTCTGTGGATAAAAATTCCTTTTATATGTGCTAAATTACATCCAAAAGCCTTTTTATACTTGTTCAACATTTCTATCAACATTTGCTCTTGAATTTCAGTTAACTCAGAAGATATAATAGCAGACATTGTAGATGAATATTCTAAAATTACATTTTTTAAATGAGCAGGTAATACTTTCAATTCAACTTCAGGTGGTTTGATACTTGAAGGAATAAGATTTTTATTAATATTTTCCAACAAATCTAAAGTTTCAAATTTTTCCTGAATATAATCTAAATTTTCTTCTTTTATTTCACACCATTTTCAATAAATTCTTCTTGCTTTAATTTCACTTTAAACTCTTTCTTAAATTGCTCATTACTTAGATAATCAGTAACTTCCATCCTAAAACACTCATTCTCTTTTTATATTGCATAATATTTCATAGCTTTTGCAATATTAAATTTTACTTCTTGATCATTAACTCTCAAAATTAATTCTCCTTTTTGGATATCTATCACAGCTTTCTCTATTGCAGGAAATGGTCTACCCAAAACAATAGGAATCTCTTTATCTTTTTCCATATCTAATACTATAGAGTCTATAGGGAAAATAAATTTATCCACTTTTATTAGTACATCCTTTATAACTCCTTTTAGATAAGTTATTGATTGATCAACTAACTGAAGAGTTACAGTAGTAGGAGAAATTTCTCCTAAATCTAAATGATTAAAGATTGATAAGGGCATAAGATTGATACTCGCTCCTAAATCACATAAAGATTTTCCATAAAAATTTTCACCAATTATACAAGGTATAGTAAAACTACCAGGATCTTTTAATTTTTCAGGAAGCTTTTTCTGAATAATAGCACTACACTCTTCATTAAGTGCAACGGTCTCATGATCTGTAAACTTCCTTTTCTTATTTAGTACATCTTTCATAAATTTCACACAACTTGGCATTTGTTCCAAAGCTTCATCAAAAGGAATATTTATCATTAATTTCTTAAGGATTTCTAAAAATTTTGTAAATTATTTATCTTTATTTTTCTACTTCAGCCTTTGAGGAAATGGAGGTAATGGTTTTTCTAAAGGAACCTATGTTTGTTCATTTTCATGTTGATCATTTTTTATTTCTTGCTTCTCTTCATCAACTTCAGTTTCTCTGTGGATCCTTATTTCAATTTCTTTTTCAGTTCATAATTGAATCGCTTTAATTTGCTGTTTATTTTGATCTTTTGGATTAACTTCCACAGTACTAGAAAGAATTTCAGATGGTCTATTACTAAGTGCAGTAGCAATATGTCCTTATTGATTTTCAATATTTCTAATAACAACCCCATGATTTTGTCTTTGATTTCCCATATTCAACATCACTTCTTCCAATATCAACTTCTTTTCCTTAACTTGTGGGTTAGTATTGGAGTTAAATCCTGGTGGATAATAAGGTCAAAAATTAGAATTTCTTTGTTTGCTCAGATTTCTGGATGGATTCACTGGATTGTTATAATTATTCCAACTAAAATTAGGGTGGTTTTTCTATCCAGGGTCAAAATAGTTAGAATAGAGATTGTTATTTCGATTATTTAGAACATTTAAAGTTTCATATGATGGTTAAGTATCAATAATCTGTCCTAGTGAATTTTCCTCTAATACTGGGGGTATTTGAGAAAAGTTCACTCCTATTTGATCAATCTTTTTAGAAATAGCAGCAATTTGTCATGCCAAAAAAGATATTGCAACAGAATCATGAATACTGACTACTCTCTTAGGATTTACCCTTTCAGAGGGCCATTGAAAATTATTAGTAGTCATTTTTTCAATTGAATAATATGCTTCATCAAAAGGTTTTGACGTTAATGATCCACCCACAGCAGCATCTACAATAGATCTTAGTGATCCTACTAATCCATTGTAAAAGGTTTGAATTATTAAACAATCTGGCAAACCATTGTGTGGAAATTTTCTAAGAAGATCCTTAAATCTTTCCTAGGCTTAATTTATCGATTCCCCTTGAAACTAAAAAAAATGTAACATCATTTTTAAGGTTAGCAGTTTTCGAGGGTGGAAAAAATTTAGCTAAGAATTTTTGGGATAGTTTTCCCCAAGTTCTAATAGATCTAGGTGCTAATGAATTTAACCAAGCCTTGACTTTATCCTTAATGAAAAAGGAGAAAGTCTAAGCCTAACAACATCATTAGACACTTCGTCATATTAAAATGTAGCACAAATCTGAAGAAAACTAACAAGATGTAAGTTATGATCTTCAGTAGGTGATTATCCAAGCTGATTATTTTGTACAATTTGGATAATAGCAGGTTTAAGCTCCAACGAATTAGCAGCAACATTAGGATTTTAAATAGTCAAGTGAAGTTCACCTACTGTGAGATTCGTATAATCTCTTAACGATTTTTGTCGATTTTCATTTATTGAATTTTCTCATTCATTTGAGATTTCTTTTAAATTTTTAATTTCTCTTTGTTGTTTTTGAATTTTTCTAATAGTACGTTCTAACTCTGAATCGTAAGGTACTAAACCTTCAGATCCAATATTTTGCATAAACAAATAAAGTAAGCAAAGTTAAATTCATTTTTTTAAATACTCATAAATAAATTTCTTTTTGGATTTTTTTTTAATTTTTATATATTTTATAGTATATATATTATCTCTAAATTTCCTAATTTATTAAAAATATTTAATTTACGTAAATTTAACCGTTATCTTCGCCACGCAACGGTGCCAAAAACTTGATCCCGATTTTATTATATGTAAGGATTTATGAAGTTGACACCACCACAGTGCCGAAAACTTGATCCTTATATGAAAAGTAAGATGTGTAAAATATATATAATTATAAGAAATTAATAATGAAATTCTACGCAAGTATACATATTGTTATCAAGTAATAAAGGACGTTCTATTTAAGCCTCGAATATCGATCCCACAGGGAAGTTCTAAATTGGTAATGATAAGTTTTACTAGAAAATTTATAGAAAATCAAACACAATCACTGTCACTAATTTCTAATGTTAATATATTATCAAAACTAAATTAATTAAATATTAACAAAATAGAAATGCAAAGTTTAATAAGTGAATACTAATCTACTAACTATGTTTATGCAATGAAGATTTCTTATGTGAAAAAACAAGCTTCCCACTAAAATGAGGTTCTGGTGAAATGAGATGAGATAAATGTTTATAATAACTATTGTATCAAATAGGAGCAATTATCATTCTCTACCCTGATATAGTACATAGAAAATCATTGGCTAATCCTAGGTTTAGTTAGTCCCTAAATGTCCCTAAATCCGTGCCTAGGCTAGGAGGATACCGGCTCCCACTCTAGAGCTCCCACTTCCCTTCACCTGAAGGCTAACTCTCCCTTTAGTTTTTAAATACTAAGAACAAATTAGGGATTTTAGTCTATCACCCTAAAGATTCTCTAATTCTACACCCAACAAAGAATATTTTCTTATTTATTTGCACTTAATTCCATGAATGAATTTCTCCTCCATGAAATCAAATGTGATCCTAACTTTGTTGTAGAACTCATTCTCTATTTCATGAATTATATGTTTCATTATGTATTTTAACAATTCAATTGGCCAAATCAAAATGTAAATTAAGTTCAGAGTTGAAAAATCATCACAATTTATTTTAATCATCACAATTTATTTTATATTTTAATATTAGTACATTATATTATCTCTTTATTTCACCATATCTCAGAGTAGGGAGAAAGATAGAGGGAACTACTCAGAATTCATGAGAAAGGCACAACAAAAAACAAATTTTATATATAAAAGAAAGTTCATACAACACTAATAAAGAAAGAAAACTTATCTGAAACTCTTTCTCAAAGCAAATCCCTTGTAGCCATTCCTTAGAAATGCATGAAGAAGATATCTCGCACTTTTATCATGCTCCAACACTCTTACAGAAAGTTTCACACTAAATCTCATCACACAAACTTTGAACTATATAAGAAAAATCACTAATGAACTCCAATATGATGGTGGAATGAAAATGGATTATGAAGATTGACAAAAATGGAGCATGGTGGAACGTCTTGGAGTGAATAAGAGTCACTTTCCTGATGGACTTCACCCCCAAATAAAGCCCAAGTTTGGTTCTCCAAGCGGTGCCTCCAAAAACTCTTCTAAAATCATCCAAATACATCAAAACTTCCAGAGACGGGGGCTGAGTCACCTTTGGCGATGTCGGCGTTGAGTAAAAGTTTCAGTCGTTCTATTGTTTTGTGTTGTCGGCGCTGCCATTGGCATGGTCAGCGTTGGGTACTTGTTCAAAAATATCATTTTGACTCTAAATTCCATTCTTTTTGCTTCTTTTTTGCTTTAGGTCCTAAAAGTCAACAACCTGCAAGAAAACATAAAAAAACCTTCCATTAAGGTGTAATATCACCAAAAGTGAGTATAAAATATGAGTCTAAAAATGCATATATTTTCGGTGTATCAAGAACCTTAGTGCATGATGCGTCAAATTTGGTGTCAGATGCGCTAGAGATAACTTTTGCTGATTAAGGTGATTCGAGGCAAATTTTATGCAAAATTTTAAAGGTTCACTTGTTCTAAACAACTTTTAAAGTAATCAATGCAACTAGATACTTTGGAAGGTTTTTTTTATGAAGGGATATTTATCTTGGAACAAATGGCATAACTTCTGAATTCCAATGGAATTCATAAGAGTTGACTTTCGGAGGGAATTTTGGAGGGAATTTTAAATTCATTTTGAAAGGAGACAACCCCTAATAAAAGAAGAAGACTTCAAGAAGTAAAGTGTGATGTGAAAGGGCGTTTGCGTGAAAGGAAACAAGAAATGATAGAGAGAGAAAGTCAAGGACTTGTAGATTTTCTTCTAGGGTTGTAAGAGGAGAAGGAATGTGAGAGATTTCTTCATCATTACACTTCTATAAGAGAAATGAGAGTGTTTGTAAAGAGAGAAAGGCTTGAAGAGAACTTCTAAGGATTTTCTTTGGAAGGATTGTGAGATTAGTTGTTTCTTTTATTTCTTTTGTTTTGTAAACTTATTTTTATATATAAAATCCATGCATTTTCATATCCTTCTCGTGAATTCTGACTAGTCTTATTTGTCCTTCTCCCTACTTTGAAATATGGTTTTGTGACGAAGCAATTTTATTTTCTATGATTTTAAATGTTAATAATTTGTGATGATTTTAACTTCGTTCTTCATTTACTTTTTGATCTGACCAATTAAAATGTTAAAATGTGTTGAGAAACCTATGTTCCAAACGGGCTATTATTTTGACAATATGGGGAGAATCACATTTGATTTCATGGGTGAGTATGTCATGCATGGAATTGAGTGAAATTAAATACAAAAATATACATTGTTGGATGCAGAATTGGAGATTTTAAGGTAAAAATTTAAAATCTTCAATTTGGTCTTGTTGATTGTTAACTAATGCGAGATTGTTAGCTCTCAGGGGAGGGAGTAGTGGGAGCTCTAGAGTGGCAGCCGGTATCCACCTAGCTTAACCACAGATTTATGGACCAAACCCTTGATTAGTCAATGTTCTTTTATAGCTCTCAAAAGAGGGTAAGTAATAAGATTGGTCCTATTTGGCATAAAACAATTTTAAAATATATTTTTTCAAATGATTTTAATTTCTTCACAATCCATATGCTCATTGTAAGGGGAATGATGCTTTCTTAAATTTGAACTTTTCGTCAACAAAAAATTTCATTTAATTTTCATAAATTTGCTTTTGAAAGTTTAATTTCTGGTTTAGTTAACTTTATCTTTCAATTATATTTTAAATAGCATTTACTTTAGTAGTTAATATTCAAACTTCACTCTTTACTTTTTCTATTCTTAAAATAGTTCTTTACATTCTAATCTGAAGAACTATTTACAGGCATTTCCAACTTCGTTATGGGATCGATATCTAGGACTCCTTTAGAGACATTTATTACTTGAGTGATACGTGTACTTGTGTTATTTTTAAAGGGGCTTTTGAAGTTTAAAAGAGCTTTAAACATAAATTATTTTTATTAAAGTTAATTTTGTTGGGATTACATTGCATATTTATTATTATATTTATTGTGAGTATTTTGTAATATGGAAAAGATAATTATAAAATTAACACACTAAATTTACCCGCCATCAAGCTTTTGGCGTCGTTGCCGGGGAAGTAACAGAATGTAGTAGTAGTAAGTTACTTTATAATTTATAATATTTATATTTTTAAAAACTAAAAAAAATGAGTGTTTGTAGTTTAGTTTGAACATTTTTCTTATTTTAGTATATTTACTTATTTTAAATTTCTTGTTTTGTTTTTTTTATGTGTAGTGTAAGATCTGAAATTTAGTACCTTTTGATTCTAAATTAGAAAAAATTATTAGAAAAATTCAAAAATAATAAAAAGAGAGATCATATTAGCAAAATGGCTTGCAATTTGAGTAATGTTGTAAATGGAAATGAACATCATCAGAGACCTTTAAAAGATCATGCTAATCCTACAGTAGATGAAATTCATTTGAGTATACAAAATCTTACTGTAGCTGCCAATTTATTTGAACTTCAACCTGCTATTATCCAAAGGGTACAAACCAATCAATTTGAGGGAACACCAACTGAAGATCCTAATTTACACCTTGCTAGTTTTCTAGAATGATGTGTTGCATATAAATAAGATGGAGTGTCAAATGATGCTGTCAAACTTAGACTTTTTTCCTTTTCCCTGAGGGATAAAGCTAAGATGTGGTTAAAATCATTAGCACTTGGATCTATCAGAAGTTGGGGAGATTTTCCACAAAAATTCTTATCTAAATATTTACCACCTTTAAAAACTGCTAAGCTTAGGAATGATATTACATCTTTTTTGTCAGTTTGAAGGAGAATCAATTTATGAATACTGGGAAAGATTTAAAGATCTCCTTAGAAAGTGTCCACACCATACATATCTAGATTGGTTAATAATATAAAATTTTTATAAGGGATTGATTGGATCTCTTAGATCTATAATGGACGCTGCTACTGGTGGATCATTAATATCAAAACCATTAGATGAAGCGTATTCATTAATTGAAGAGATGGCTACAAATAATTTAAAATGACCATCTGAAATGGTAAATCCAAAAAGAGAAGCTAATATTCATGATTCTGATGCAATATCTATATTAGCTGCACAAACAGTTGCTATATCAAAGAAGATAGATCAAAATGGAATGAATTATTCTCAGACATTACATGTGCTTGAGGAAAATTCATTGGGACAAATGATAGAATCTCAATCTTCTTATGAGACCTTAAATGCAATTAATAATTTTTCTAATTATCCTATGCTAATTATTATAATCTCGTTTGGAAGAATCATCCAAATTTTAGTTTGAGTATCAATAATTTTAATGCTACAAATCTGCAATGGGGAAACAACACTACGAACCCATTAGGAAACTCCACCATTAGGAAACTCCAACAATTAAACTCCAACAATTAAGGAAATCCAACTTTTAAACCTTATTACCCTCTAGGATTTAATAATAGACAAAGTAAGGAGAAAATGTTATCAATGGAATAATTGATATTACACATGGGAAGTCAATTACAAAGTCAAGGAGTTTGAATTAGAAATATGGGAAATCAATTAGGATGTATTGCTACCGCATTTAGCAATAGACCTCCAAGAACATTTCCAAGTAATGATAAAGTAAATCCTAAGGATAAGAAAAAAAAGAAAATTAAAGCCATTCAAGTGAGAAGTGGAAAAGAATTAGAAAATAAAGTTAAAAAAGAAGTTGAACATGAAAAATATGAGGCAATAAATGAAAAATCAAGTGATGATTTTCATTTTGAGTCAGAATGTCCTATTAATGAGAATCACTGTAGAATGACCGTCACCTCCATTTCCTCAAAGATCGAAACAAAAAAATAAAGATAACCAATTTTCTAAATTTTTAGAAGTATTGAGGAAACTAAGAATAAACATTCCATTTGTTGAAGCTTTGGAACAAATGCCAAGCTATGTGAAGGTCATGAAGGATATACTTAATAAGAAAATGAAGTTTGTAGATAATGAAACTATTGCACTTAGTGGAGAGTTTAGCGCTATAATTCTAAAAAAGCTTCTTAAAAAACTTAAAGATTCTGGATGTTTTAAATATCCTTGTGCAAATGGCGAAAGATTTTATGGAAAAGCTTTATGTGATTTAGGATTATGTGATTTTGTGATTTAGGAGCCATTATTAATCTTATGCCATTGTCAATTTTCAGAAAGTTGGGCATAGGAGATATTTCACCTACAACTGTAACTTCTCAATTAGTTGATTGCTCGATTACATATCCTAAAAGAGTTATAGAAAATGTTTTTGTAAAAGTTGATAAATTTATTATTCGTATGGACTTTATTGTATTAGATATGGAGAAAGATAAAAGAAGTTCTTATCATTTTAGGAAGACCATTCCTTGCTACTTGAAGAGCATTGATAGATATGTAGAAAGGAGAACTAACTATGAGAGTTTGTGATCCAGATGTTACATTTAATATTGCAAAATCAACAAGATACCTTGCAAAAGTGCAAGAGATTGAATGCTTTAGAATGGATATTAATGAATATTTAGGCCATGAATATTTCAAAGAGACATTTCAAAAAAAAATTGAGATGGAATATATAGAATATCAAGATGAGGATAAAATTCAAGATAACTTTATGGAAGTAAGTAAATAAGATTTTGATTATGTTCAGAAAAATTTTGAGATATTAGATTCCGCAGAAAGTAATAATAATCTAATTTCATCTATTGAGAAACCTCCTGAACTAGAACTAAGAAAACTTCTTACACATTTAAAATATGCATTCTTAGGAGATTTATCTACGTTTCCTATTATAGTATCCTCAGAATTAACTGATATGCAAGAAGAACAGTTGTTGGAAACGTTAAAAAGATATAAGAAAGCCTTTGGATGGACATTAGCTGATATTAAAGAAATCAGTCCTTCAATTTGTATGCATAAAATTTTATTAGAAGATCAATATGAACCAAGAGCGGATCCTCAAATGAGATTAAATCCAATGATGAAAGAAGCTATTAAGAAAGAACTTTTAAAATGGTTAGATTTTGGAATAAATATCGTATTTCAGATAGTGCTTGGGTAAGTTCAATTCACTGTGTTCCAAAGAAAGGAAGTGAGACGGTCGTGACAAATAAGCATAATGAATTGATATCTATAAGATAAGTCACTAGTTGGAGAATCTGCATAGACTATAGAAATTAAAATTCCGCCACCAGGAAGGATCATTTCCCTTTACACTTTTTGGACCAGATGTTGGATAGGTTGGCTGGGCACTAATTTTTTTTATTTTCTAGATGGATATACTAGTTCTCATCAAATACCAATTACTCCAGAGGACCAAAAGAAAACAACATTTAGTTGTCCTTATGTAACTTTTGCTTTTCGGTGAATGCCCTTTGGATGACGTAATGCACCTACAATATTTCAAAGATATATGATATCAATTTTTATCAACATAATTGAAAAAGGGATTGATGTTTTTATGGATGATTCTTTTGTGTTTAAAACTTCTTTTGAAATCTGTCTAAATCATTTAGAGAAAATTATGGAATGTTGTGAAAAGACTAATCTCGTATTGAACTATGAGAAATATCAATTTATGGTTGTAGGAGGAATTGTGCTTGGGCATAAAATTTTTGAAAATGGCATGAAAGTAGATCCTGCAAAAATTTAGGTTATATTAAACCTACCTCCACCTACTACAGTAAGAGGAGTTAGGGGTTTCTTAGGACATGCTAGATTATACAGGGGATATATTAAAGATTCTTCAAAAGTTACTAAAACTTTTGCCATATTCTGGAAAAAGATACAAAATTTGACTAGAACAAAGATTGGCTTAAAGCCTTTCCAACTTTAAAGGAAAAATTGATCATTGCTCCTATATTTGTTTCACTTGATTGGGAAAAACCTTTTGATTAATGTGTGATGCTAGTGATTATGCAATTGGAGCTGATTTAGGGCAGAGATATGCTAATGTTTAATACTATGCTAGTAAAACTCTTAATGATGCTTAGATTAACTACACCACCACTGAAAGAGAGTTATTCGCTATTGTGTATGTTTTTGATAAGTTTAGATCATATCTGATTGGAGCTAAATGTATTGTGCATATTGACCATTCGACTTTTAAAAATTTGATGAAAAGATGGATGGGAAACCAAGAATAATTAGATGGGTACTTCTAATGCATGTGTTTGATTTTGTGGTAGTTGATAGGAAAAAGATTGATAATCAAATTGCTGATCATCTATCTAAAATAGAACAAAAAGAAATACTTAATTTACAAAATGAAATTAACAACACTTTCCTGATGAACAACTTTATGTTGTAAAAGGATGGGAAGTACCTTGGTATGTAGGTATTGTAGATTATATTGTTAGTGGTATTTTACCATATGGGTAAACAAAACAACGTGAAAAAAAATTCATTTATGATGCAAAGTCTTATTTTTGGAATGACCCTTACTTATATAAACAATGCAAAAATTTAATAATGAGACAATGTGTGCCTTACAAATAAATTCCAGAAATTATTCAGAAATGTCATGATTCTAAATTTGGAGGACATTTTTGTAAATGAAAAAAATGTTCATAAAATTTTGCAATCTAGATTTTATTGACCTACTCTATTTAGAGATGTTAGTATATACAGAAAAATATGTGATCGGTGTCAGAGTGTAGATAATATTTCAAGAAGAAATGAAATACTTCTAAATTTTAATTTGGAAATTAAAATTTTTGATGCATAGGGATAAGATTTTATGATACCATTTATACCTTCATTTGGAAATATTTATTTATTGAAAAAATTCAATTTTAATTTGAAAGAAGTTGGTGAGAAAATATTATTGCAATTGAATGAGCTTAAAGAAATTAGGAATAAATCTTACGATAATGCAAGGATTTATAAAGAAAAGATAAAAGAATGGCATGATTGGAAGATAATAAAAAGGGAATTTGAACCTAGATAGAAAGTTTTATTTTACAATACAAGATTGAAATTATTTCATGGGAAATGAAAGTCCAGGTGGAAAGGGCCATTCAGAGTTATAAAAGTCTATCTTTACGGAGTAGTTAATATTGAAAATACCAGGATTGAAATGATTTTTAAAGTGAATGAGCACAAATTGAAACCATATTTTGAAAATGAAAGACCAATTTTTAAAGAAACTGTAATCTTAGGTCACCCAGAATAAGGACTGAGAATGTTTGGCTGACGACATTAAAATAAACACTTTGTGGGAGGCAACCCATATTTATCATTGTTTACTTTTCTTTTGAGTTTTTGTTCGAAATATTTTCCATATATTTATATGTATGTCCTTATATAGTCCTCGTATTTGCAAAAATATTTAGAAAAATATTTATTTAGATAACTTTATGGAAAATTTGAGAATTTATTGGATCAAAATTGAAGCATTGTAGGTTTTGGAACTGGCTCATGATGCGCCGAATTTCAGAGAGTTGGCGCATGATGCACCAGAATTGACGCATGATGTGTCGCTACGATGAAATTGACTTAAAACATTTCAAAAGCTAATTTTTGCAATTTTTGGTAGTTTATTCTCCTTATAACTCCTAAAAATTGATTCCTAAGTCTATTTTAAGAGGGAAAATGAGGGAAGAGCCATTAGATTTGAGTCTATTTTAAGAGGGAAAATGAGGGAAGAGCCATTAGATTCCAAATCTAATGGCATCCCACCCTACAAATATAGTGAGATTTAGAGTTTTCAACCGAAGAAAAATTTATCATTTTTGATGCACTGAAGTTGCATGATCATGTTCTAGTGAAGGAGAGGCTAATCAAAGAAAAGGGGTTTGTGAATCGAGGATTCAGTACACCGAATGCTTGAGTTGAAGAGATCATTGCGCAGAGACGTTGGGAAGTGCTTTATTACAATACTGCCATCGTAATCATCCCTCTGGTGAAAGATTTTTATGCAAATCTACGTGGAATCAATAAAGGAATTTTCTATGTGTGAGGTAGGTTTGCGTAATTCAATCCTTGAAGAATAAACAAGATGTTTATGATTGAAAATGTGTCTATCTACCATTATGCAAATTTTACCCCTACAAGAGATAATATGAATGAACTCTACCGGTACCTTATAGATAAAGATGCAAACTGAAAGGCCAGAGATGATGAGAATGTAAGTTTTTCATCATTGTTGTTAAATCATACTTCTAAGGCATGACACTTCTAAATTGCATTGAAATTACTTCCTACCATGAAGATTATTAGGGTGACTAATGAGAGTGCTATTTTATATTTATGTATGAAAACCAGATAACCAATTGATATTAGAGCCATTAATGTGAAATCAATTTTTGGTTTTATTGTGAATGGATCTGTAACTAGGTTTGGACATTCATCCACTATTTTCCTACTTTGCAGTCAATCGCAAGTACCTTACGAGAGTTGGGAAAAAGTGCTTCTTTCTTGGAAACTCATGGATCCAAAAGTCTTTTGCAGTTATATTGGAATGGGAGATGAAAGTGATATGAATGTACTGATGGATCAGGAATCCCATACTTATTCAGCCTTACTTCAGTTCTAATGAACTTTTGAAGAGGATCAAGAAGATAGAAAAAGAGGTGCAGAATCTTATACATGTGATTGGGAATATTTCTAAAATGTTAGATCATCTGGATTAGAGACATAAAGAACATTTTAAGCATAACGGTCGTATTGAAGATGGTTTGGTGCGTATGTTCAAGAAACATGCTCAAATTGGGGAGGATTTGACTAATGAGTTTCCTTACCGACCATTCTACAACCTATATGTGCACTAAAAATCTATTACAAATATCTAGGAGGACGAGCGTGAAGAAGATGTTTGAAATTAGTTTATGTACGAAACATTTTGTTTAGAGCTATTTGTTTTAGTTATTTGTTGTGTTGGATTACATTTACTTTTATTGTTGAACTATGTCGATGTTTGTGTTTTAAATTTTTTATGTTTAGATTTTTTTGTTAAGAAGTTTTGGTTTGCTTTAAACACTGAATTCGATGTTTGTTAGCTTGATAAATGTTAGTTTGTAATAGCGCAAATTTTATATATAAATGTGAGATATAAATCAAATTTTATATATAAATGTGAGTTTTGTGTTGTTTGTGAAAGATGGATGTTAGAGTAATGTTTAATCATTATTATAAGGGTTCATTTGAGTTAATTAGAGGTAGACGTAAAGTGTTATGGAGCAGACTTTCACTAAAATTAAAATTTAGAAAGATTAGGGCGTTGGTTGAAGATGGACCGTTTTAGAGAGAGTTGGCGCATGATGCAGTAGAATGGCACATGATGCGACAAAAACCTAAACATGACTAATTGCATAAAAAACCATGTAATTGCACGGATAAACACCATTTTTATTACTTGGGTTATCTCCTACCTCTAAAACTTGACATAGGGCTTTACATTGAGAGCGGTAGAGAAGATTTTGGAGGCTAAAAATAATAGATTTCATCTTCTCTTATTAAGAGCTTCACTTTAACTTAGAAATTTTTTATCTACACCATGGATTTTTCCTACATTATGGAAGATCTAAAATTTAGGATTTTTTGATGAAACAACGTGAGGAAAACTCATGATGAAAAGTTTCTTACTAATAACCTTATTTGGGAAGTTATATTTTTTATTTAGTAATTAATTTGGAATTTATATGGATTTTCCTACATTTTCAAATGGCTCTCCGAGTGAAAAGAAGAAGGCCATCCAAGGATTTCGTTGCATGAAAATTTGTTAAATCAAGGCCCAACATATTTACAATACTCAAATGGTGACTAGAAGATTGGTCCATAAGTGTGAGTTTGCAAACCCGAGTGGTGAGATCGAAAGCTTGTTCCTCTCCAGAAATAGGGAAAAAATCTCCTACTTCCTTGCAGTAACAATTGTCCCCATGATCCGGGAGTTCTATGCTAACTTAAGTTTCACTGAGGGTGAACACTGATCCCTGGATACTACTAATATGCACAGTACAACAATAATTCAAATTATATTTCACTTATATTTTCTTACTTTGCAACAAAACCAAAAGATCCACCAAAAACTTGATCCTGAAGGAAAATAAGAATTTAACTTTTAATTTATATATATTGGGATACTACGCAAGTATACGTATCATTATCAAGTAATATAGGACTTTTTGATTAGGACCTGAATATCGAACCCATAGGGAGAGTACGCAATATGCACTATTGAGCAACAAATTTTCTAGTTCTAATAAAAAGATAATTATCTAATCTAAAGATGATTTTTTGTAGTTATGAAAATTTAAATATTTTTGGTTTTTTCAATATTTTGATAGAACAATAACAATTTAAAAAAATAACTAGAGTTTTTGTAAAAGAAAAGCACTAAATATGAAAATATCTTTCTTCTTGTTATGAATCAGTAATAAGTATACAAATTCAGTCGTTGAAGTATGCAAATTGTGTTATCCCAAATAGGAGCAATAATATTCTTTACCCTTACTAGAAATGCTATAAAGAACATTGGTTAATTTAAAGTTTGAATAATTTTGAAGACTAGCTAGGCAGGGAAGATACTAGCTCTCACTTTAAAGTTCCCTCAACTCCGTCCACCAAGGGTATCAAAACCTAAAAAAATAAACCAAGTTGGGGGCTTTAATCTGTTACTTTAAAGTTCTCTAACTCTATTCCCTTAAATGAATATTTTCTTATTTATTTGCACTCAATCATATGAACTACATTCTCATTCATACAACCTTGTGTGATTTTTTCCAATTGCTGACTGAGACAATACCAACCCGGTCCTTACATGTTCTCTTAATAAATTTTAACATCTGGATTAACCAAATCAAGAAGTAAATGAAGTGCATGGTTTTAAATCATCACAACTTCTTCCATCATTAAAGATCAATACTTTCCACAACTTCCATCCAAAACTTAATTACTTATCTTTTTAAGATGAAAGATAAAGGAAACTACTCAGAATCCATGAAGAAAACAAAACCACTCTTTAGTTTAAAAGTAGACATCATTGTTAAACCAACAATAAGTCTCAATTTAAACCAAAAGTAGTCTCAAAATAAAAAGATAAAAACTTATCTCAAGTCTTCCACCAAACTCTTGAAGTTCCTTTAATTCTCTTCTCTTTACAATAACTCAAAATAAAATAACAAAAAAGATGGAATAAAAGTAAAAGTGGTGCCTGAAAATCTCTCCAAACTAACTTCCCAAATGAGAACTTTTAAAACTTTCCAAAAATTTCAGGACCTCTTTCTAAGTCCTCTCTTCTTTCTCTTATAATTTTCCAAAAGGTGTCTTGGTTTCTCTTCAAAATATGTCTAGATTCGATGTGTTTCCACAAGAGTTGCATCCTTTCATGATAATTTTTGTCCATGGTGGTTATAACCACCTATAAAGCCAATGGGTTCCTCAAAATTTGCAGAAACTAAATTTACTCGTCTAATAACAGCCACTGGTGCTTAAGCCCTGGGCCTCTGGCGCTTAGGTGCGGCCATCTACTGTTGGGTGCGGCCATTTTTTTTTAACCGACGCTTAAGCGCCAGATCTGGCGCTTAATAGCCAAAACTCTTTTGCACCATTTTTGCATTTTTGCTCCAAATTTGATCCTTTTTCACTCCTTTAAGCATTTTTTACCCTTTTTACCTGTATCTGCAAGAAAAACACAAAAATACTTTCCATTAAAACACAATATCTCAAAAATAGATATAAAAATGTGTCTAATATAAAAATGTGTCTAAGAACGCTATATTTTAGGTGTATCAAAATCCCCCAAACTTAAAATGTTACTTGTTCTCAAGTTACACTTCAATCTTTAAAAACTAAATATGTATGATATGTAAATAAGTTTCTTTAGGAGTTACTAAAAGTTTGATTTTGAAATATAGTAGTCTAATTTAGAAAAGAATATTCAGTAAATGAGACCAACTTAAAGTTAACTTAAAGTTTAGAAATTATTAGAAATTATTAATGTTAAGAAAGGTGAAAATATGAGTTTCTATCTAAATTAGAAATTTATTATTGATTTTTCAAATTTAGAATTTAGTTCTTTTATTATCTCCACTTAAAAATTTTTATTGAAAAAAAATTTACATACTATATTATATATATAATCTTAAGAGTTTCTCAAGTCTTATACTTTAAAAATATCAAACGTAGAACCAATTTTTGATTAGGCACTAATCCTCAAGCTTCTCCTTCCTAATTTTTTTCTCTTTTTCTTTTTCTTTTCTTTCTCTTTTTCTTTTCTTTCTTTTTTTTTTCTATTTTCTTTTTCTTGATATAAGTCTTTTACTTATAAATATAATAATACTTTGAAAAATTATTTTAATAAAAGAAATTTAAGTATTAAAATAAAAGTCTAAATTATCTAAATTTTTTGAAAATACAATTTTTCTTACAAAGATAGTTACTTATATTAATCATTTTCTGATCTAAAAACTTTTTAACTTAAAGTTTTTCTTCATTACAAAAAATTATAACTAAATTTTCTTACTCATTTCTAAAATCAAATTTTACTTCATTAATATAACTTCATATACATAATCAATTTTTTTCTTTTCAAATCAAATTCACTTGTATCACATTTGAGAACAAATAAAATTTCAGTTTTGAAAATATTTTTCATCCCACCCCCAAACTTAAATTTTTAACATATTAAACAGTTTAGCATTAGATATATATAAGCAGGAATGAAAATTTAAAATAACATACTAACAGGAATTTTTAAACCCTAATGATATAAGTATAAAACTAAAAACAGAGTGAAAATTAATTTTTGATCAAATTTTCTATTTTTTTCATTTCAATTTAAAATGTAGAGATTCAATAGACTTCTAAGCACTGGGTATAAACATAAAACTAAACTAACACACTAACTTGATTTCACGATCTCAGCATAAGAACAAACAAACTAACATGATAAAAGAAAAATATAAGGGAGCAGTTTCCTACGTTTCAAATTTAAGACGTAAGTTAGCAAGATTTACAAAAGACATAGAATTAAGTTAAGTTATGAACTAACTAAATCACAAAACTCACAACAGTTACTACCCTATAATTTTAAAACATACAACTAACTAACACAAACATTACAATACAATTAAAAATAAAACTCTCGCTCAACACAATATCTAAAAAAGTAAACATACATACATGTCTCAAGTCTAAAACATGAAAACACATCACATCAAAATTCTCACTTAAACATAAAAGTACAAACCTAATCACATAGTTCAAACCAACACACAGATGCAAATGTAGCAAGTTTGGACTACAAAGTTCATATCATATTACAATCATAAAATAAATCTCGCTCCTCTAATCTTCATCCTCTGAATCACCGCTATCCCAAACTTTTATAGGCTCATAATTAGGGTATCTAGGATATGGAGGAAATTGCACTCCTTGGTTAATTCTAATGGGGCTCTCCAAAGATGAGTGAAATTTCTCTTCATAATCATTTTTTCTCTTATTATACCTATCAGTATGCTCTGTAAAGTTCTCTAAAATTTGTACCCTATTAGCAATAAAATTAATATTATCCATCATCCTCCATAATAATTGATCTTGGGTCTTAGTAGACTCACCTTAGTAGACTCACCTCTTTTGATGTAGAAGCACAAGAAGGGGATGGTCTAGATGTAGAAGCAACAAACGTCTCCATTCCATAGCTCTTAAAAAATCCTCCTCTCTAGCCAAAAAATGAATGCTCAGAATAAGTCTTCACATTCACTTTAGTGACGGGCTTTAAAGGTAATAACACTTTCTCCCACTTATCATATTTAACTCCAATCTACTCACACAAAGAAAAGATCAAGGAAGCATATCCCAGACCTGCTGTTGTAACAGCTGTAGCATAACTGATGATAGTCTGACAGATCGAAGCTCTAATGTTGATGAGTTTTCCTTCTTGAATACAATAGTTAAATGTCGCACTTTCTCTGGTCACTTCACTAAGATGATTGGTTGGAAGCAGACGAGCAGAAATGAAATAGTCTCAGGCCATTGAAGTTGCACATAACTTTGAAGTTGGGAAGTTGACTCTCCTCTCATTAGTGATCTTCCAAAGTCCTCTCTGAATAGTTAAGTAAGAAATAATCTCATCTAACTCCGCTTCAGTAGGACTATAATTTGCATAAAAATATAACATATCCGGTGGTAAATGGTAAAATAAGTTAATTACCTCTGGTTAAAAAGGTATCAACTTTCCTTGGACAAAGACTCTACTGTCTTCAGCTTCAAGGAGATTTGTATAGAACTCCTTCACAATAGATATAACTGCCACAACAGAGAAACAACAAATTTATTCCCACTATTGGTGAAAAATTAAATCTTCTACGTCTCCACCCGAATTTCTAAAACATCGTTCCTGAATCAGTTTGTGTGATTGCAACGCATCACTGTACCGATCTTTAGCTTTTGAACTAACAAATTTACTTGAATCGAAATGGGCTTTGCCTTTGCTCCTCTTCATTCTTGGTGTCATTCTACAAATTTGATAAATTCCAACAATAACTTAAAAAATAAAGTTTAAATTAATAAACTAAACGTCTAAAAGCACAAACTAAACTTCCCAAGCAATTTCCAAACATTTTTCCTCATTTTTTACCATGAATAGTTTTTTACCATGAATAGTAATTTTTTACCATGAATAGTAAATTTTCAAATTTCTCTAAATGTGCTCAAAATACATGGTGAAAATCCAAAATTTTTACACAGAAGTAAAGCTCTTACCTCAAAGAACTTGGACTAGCAAATTTCACTTGATTCCACCAAGAAATTTTCATATTAGATGTACCCTAGCCTTTAAAAATCACAAAGTCGAGAGGAAGAAGGTGATAGTGGTGTTAAAAATTATTATTTCTAGCTCAAAAATTAACTTTTAATTGTTCACGAATCCGTTTTCGTGAACCGGCGCTTAAGTGCTGGTAAGTGGCGCTTAGGTGCCTACCTCTCGGGTTTGCTCGTGCTTAGGTGCCAGTGCACAATTTTAAAAAATTTCAAATTAAAGTAAAATGCACTATTTTCCTAAGTAAACCACCCGTAATTGGTCTCATAACACTTAAATGACTATTTTCAACTTCCTGTAACTCTCTTTTATCTCAAAATTCTCTCTTTTCAACTTCCTGTAACTCTCTTTTATCTCAAAATTCTCCTTAATAACTATTTCAATTTGAGGCTAAAACAACACAAAATTTCACAAAAATAAACTCACATTAATTCAAAAATAAGTACAAATACATTTAAACTAGTTCTCATTTCAATTAGTCTTGGATGAGAAAATTTTCCTAAATACAAACACTTAACAATCTTTCACAATTAAACACCTAAGTAACACAAACACTGAAAGCAGGTCTTAAACACTAAAACACTTAAAGACAATGAATTTAAACGCACAAAATATAACTTCAAACATGGAACTTAATTCCATTCTTCATTAGAAGGAACAAATTCAGGTCTTTCATTAGTCTCTCATGGGGCAACTAGAATATAAAGTTGATAAAACGGACGGTGGTGACATGCTCTAATGCAATCTTCTTCAATCCACTTTTGCTTAAGAAACATATCCTTATTCGTTTCCTCTATATAACTAGTGTGGCTAAATTACATTTTCAATTGCCATCCAATATGCTCAAGATGTGCACAAATCTCCAATACCTTAGTCTCCAGTACAGACATGGTATTTTTTAATTTTGTTGATCTTCTCTGATATCCCTTCAATACTAACGGCTCAGAAACCATTATACATCTCTTATGCACTTTGACTATTGAATTTCATCCTCTTGGTCTCCTCCTTATTTTTCAAATCCATCTCCCATTAAGACATCATCTTAAAATCTATCTCTTTTTGAGACATTAAGGCTAGAAATGATCTGGGGTGAAAATCCTTCACTAAACCCTTCTATTTGTAGGCCTAAATCCTTCCAATAACTCCAAGAAACATTTCTAAACTGCCTTGGTACGTTTTTACAAACTTCTAGACAATTTTCCTTTTAAGAATATTTATTTTTCACATGTTTTTAAATTGCCACGCTTAAGCACCGTATTTGGCACTTAAGCGCCAATGCCCATTTTTCCACTAGTCAGCTTAGCGTACAAATTCTCATTTTAGCATGTCTAGATCACTAAATAAAGCCTTAAAATCAATACTAACACATAATAGTCTCAATAATACTATCCCAAATTTTCTTAATCACACATAAAACAACAATCAAAATAAAAACACACTGATAACTATGGGTTGCCTCCCACAAAGCGCTTGGGTTTACGTTGTCAGCCCGATGTAGCCAGTGATTACTTTGGTTGAGCCAACATCATTCCATCATTAAACTTATAATGATCCCCTATAAAATAAGGTTTCAGTCTATGTCCATTAACTTTAAATATTTTCTCAGACTTAGGAGCTTTAATATCCACAGCTCCAAAAGTCTAAACTTTAATCACAATAAATGGGCCCATCCCCCTGGACTTAAGTTTGCTTAGAAATAATCTTAACCTTGAGTTATATTGCAAAATTTGTTGCCCTGGCTAAAATATTTTCATAAGAATCCTTCGATCATACTACATCTTCATCTTTTATTTATAAATTTTGACACTTTCATAAGATTTACTCCTTATCTCTTCAATGTCATTTAATTGTAACAATCTCTTTTCACCAACATCTTTAAAATTATAACTGAACACTTTAATTGCCCAATATGCCTTATGCTCATGTTCAACTAGTAAGGGACAAGTTTTTCCAAATATTACCTTATATGGGGACATTAATATAAGAGTTTTGTATGCAGTCCCCATAAAGCATAATCAAGCTTGATTGACCAATCCCATTTTGTTGGATTCACAAATTTTTCCATAATTTTTTTTAATTTACTGATTGGATTATTCAGCCAAACCACATTTTAATTTACTGATTGGATTATTCAGCCAAACCACTTGTCTGAGGATGATAAACAGTAGCAATTCTATGATTTATATGATATTTCTTTAATAAGTTCTCCATTATGGTATTTCTAGAATGACTTCCCCCATCAGTAATGATAACTCTTGGCATCCTAAATTTAAAAAATATATTCATTTTCGAGACTTTTGCAACACTTTCAGCATCACATCGAGGTAAAGAAATAGCTTCTATCCATTTGGATACATAGTCCACTACTAACAGAATATATATATATATATTACTGAAAGATGGTATAAATGGTCCCATGAAATCTAATCCCCAAGCATCAATTATTTCAACTTCTAGTATAAAATTGTGGGGCATCTTATTTCTTCTAAAAATATTACCTACTCTTTGACATCTATCATAAGTTTTGATTTGAACATTAACATCTCTAAAAATTGTAGGCCAATAAAATCCAGATTGTAAAATTTTGTATGTTAAAATTTTGTATGTTGTTTTACGTTTTACCAATACCAAAATGTCCCCTAAAATCAAAATTATGACATTTTTGGATAATCTCATATGTTTGTTCTAATGGTACACATCTTCGAATAATTGGATCCTTTCCTTGTTTATATAAAAATGGGTCATCCCAAAAATAAGTCTTAGCTTCAGAAATAAATTTCCTCTTCTGTTGGTATGTCAATCCATAGGGTATAATATTACTAATAAAAAAGTTCACAATGTCGGCATACCATAGAACATGCCACTCATTAATAGTGAACAATTTTTCATCTGGAAAATGTTCATTAATTTTATTTTCAAAATAGAGTGATTTTTCTAATTCAAGCCTGGAAAAATGATCGGCAATTTGATTTTCATCCCCCTTCCGATCTACTATTACAAAATCAAATTTTGCAAAAGAAGAATCATCTTATAGGTCTAGGTTTAGCATCATTCTTTTTCATTAAATACTTAATAGCAGAATGATCTGTAAGCATTACACAATGTGTTTCAATTAAATATGATCTAAATTTATCAAAAGCACATACTATTGCTAATAACTCTTTTTAGTAGTTGTATAATTAATTTGAATTTCCTTAAGAGTTTTACTAGCATAGTAAATAACTTTGAAAATTTTGTCATATCTTTGTCCTAAAACAACTCCAATAGCATTATCACCTGCATCACACATTAATTCAAAAGGTTTTTCCCAGTTTGGTGAAACAATAATTGGTGCAGTGATTAGTTTATTTTTAATAACTTAAAAGCTTTTAGGCATTCCTCATCAAAATTGAAAATTGCATCTTTCTCCAGTAAATGGCATAAAGACTTAGTAATCTTCGAAAAGACTTTAATATATCGTCTGTAGAATCCAACATGTCCTAAAAAACTCCTAATTTCCCTTACATTTGTTGGATAAGATAAATTAGTGATCACTTGAATTTTAGTAGGATATACTTCCATACAATTTTTTGATATTTGATGTTCTAATACAATTCCTCCTGCTATCATAAAATGAAAATTTTCCCAATTGAAGACTAAATTTGTTTCTTCACAGTACTTAAACACTTTGGATAAATGTTCTAAACATGAGTCAAATGAAATTCCAAACACTGAAAACAAACACTGAAAAGTCATAACTGAAAAGTCATACATGAATACTTCAATCTCTTTTTCAATTAAATCACCAAAAATTGTCATCATACATATTTGAAATGTATCAGGGCATTACATAAACCAAAGGGCATTCTTCTAAAAGCAAAAGTACCATCAGGACTGGTAAGTATGTAGCAGGGGCATTACATAAACCAACCTCAGAAGTTATTTGAATTTGGTGATAACCAGTATATCCATCCAGAAAAAAAGTGTTTATGCTGAGCTAGTCTATCCAATATTTGATCTAGAAAGGTAATCCTAGTGGCAAGATTTAATGTTTTATAATCAATGCATATTCTTCATTCTGTGACTTGTCTTGTTAGTATTAACTTCTTATGTTCATTTAAAGTCACAGTTACTCCTCTTTTTTTAGGAACACAATGAATTAGACTGACCCATGCACTATCTGAAGTAGGGTAGATAATTCTAGCATCTAACCATTTTAAAATTCTTTCTTTACAAGTTCTTTCATAACAGGAGTCAATCTCCTTTGCAGATCAGCCCTAGGTTTGCAGTTCTCTTCCATATGAATTCTATGCATACAAATTGAAGGATTGATTCCTTATCGGCAGTATTTTTGGTCGGAGGAGTTGCCAAGTGGGGTTGCCCGTAAGAAGCTGTCGGTCACCGGAATCAAAATCCCTTCGCCCGCTTCGGTGGACGTTTTTCGGTAAGAAGCTTTAATTTACATATATATTTAGTTTTAGAAAAATATGAAATCAAACTGATCCCATATTTTTCATAGTTTAAAAGAAAAAGTGTTGTACCTCAAATCTTGTATCTATCCCGAAGGATAAACACAAACTTGAGGATAAGGCTCGATCAAATAAACTAAGGGATATATGACGTTCGTTTGGTCTGCGAAATCATTTTATTTTTTAATAATTTCTACTATGTAATATAAAGGATTAAATAGGGTTTATATTAAGTTGGGTTCGGACATGCTTTCAATAAGAACAATCCCCTATAGTTAATTACATCTTAAATGACCGAAATCACCTAAGAAGACTCTCGATAAAAGTCAGGAAATATTATCTTCAAGGAGTTTCAAATGGTAAGTCTTTTTAATGAGATCAGACAAAGACGTGTGCAAAGGGGATTGGTTTAAGTTTGGAACATTTTGTTGTAGAGTCCAAAAGAGGAAGAACTAGTGGATGTCATGGATCCAGAGGAGAACCTCAGTGACTTCCCAAACTATCCTAATGCGTGGCTTCAGTTTTAAGGAGAAATATTTAGGTGTTTCATCCTGTAAATTTTATTAGTTAGAGCTTACATTCATTTGAAATGATCACACAAATAGCTTGGAAGATGTGAGGATTTATGTCGTGATGAACGACGACCTCGGAATCCTAAGACGAGTTAGCGCTTTTATTGTATAGCAGGGCTATACAAAGGCCTAAAAATAAGTTGAGGATTTTTGTTGCATAAGCAAGCAACCTCAAAGTCCTATGGCTCTATTGTTTATATCTAAGGAAGGAAGATTGGTTTAGCTTGGGAAGACAGGTTTTGCTATTGAAGATGATCGTGCTGCCCACCAACCTAGCTCCAAGCTCCTTGCCGTGACGAGTTTGAGTTTTCTAGTGTGTCAAGTTATGATGTCAAATCAGGTGGGCCTATGGTTATAATTCTTTTAATTTTATGGGGGCATATTAAAGTTGATTAGAATGACAGCGCTTAGGATCCTATGGTTCCCTCGTTCCGGCACAACTATTTTCTCTTAGATTCACTTAGTCCAAATGAAATTACTAAACTCAACTTAATGAGCTTCAAAATTTCATTTAGACCGTGGGAAGCCTTGTTAGCAACCATAGGTTACCTCCTCCGAGGAATTCCCGATCATCCAATAGAGACATCTTAAATTAGTTGCAATTGTAGTTTTGTGTGATGTTTGTGATTAAATTTTGAGTTGTTTTATATTTTGAATGTTGTGGCAGAGAATTTTATCTTGGTTGATTTTGGTTTTAGTTTTGGTTTTGGGTTGGTTTTGGTTTTGGTTTTAGTTTTGTGGCTATCCTGATAGTTTTAGTTTTCATGTAGGTTAACATCGTTGTTTAGCATGCAAGTTTGTGTTTTGTTCATACATGCAGGAATAAAAGTGACCGACCATTTTATTTTTGTAAATCAAAAATTACAAGAATTTGATGGCGCTACTAGAAGATTTAAATTCCAACAACAGTGTCAAAATCTTGACTGCGACTTTATATATATATATCTTATATATATATATCTGTTTAATTTAATAAAGATGTATAAATATAATATTCGATAATGTCAAAGTCAAATTTGTCAAGGTAAGTATATGTATCACTCAAGTAATATAGGGCTCTAATGGAGTGCTAATTATCGATCCCATTATTATCTTCAAGGAGTTTCAAATGGTAAGTCTTTTTAATGAGATCAGACAAAGACGTGTGCAAAGGGGATTGGTTTAAGTTTGGAACATTTTGTTGTAGAGTCCAAAAGAGGAAGAACTAGTGGATGTCATGGATCCAGAGGAGAACCTCAGTGACTTCCCAAACTATCCTAATGCGTGGCTTCAGTTTTAAGGAGAAATATTTAGGTGTTTCATCCTGTAAATTTTATTAGTTAGAGCTTACATTCATTTGAAATGATCACACAAATAGCTTGGAAGATGTGAGGATTTATGTCGTGATGAACGACGACCTCGGAATCCTAAGACGAGTTAGCGCTTTTATTGTATAGCAGGGCTATACAAAGGCCTAAAAATAAGTTGAGGATTTTTGTTGCATAAGCAAGCAACCTCAAAGTCCTATGGCTCTATTGTTTATATCTAAGGAAGGAAGATTGGTTTAGCTTGGGAAGACAGGTTTTGCTATTGAAGATGATCGTGCTGCCCACCAACCTAGCTCCAAGCTCCTTGCCGTGACGAGTTTGAGTTTTCTAGTGTGTCAAGTTATGATGTCAAATCAGGTGGGCCTATGGTTATAATTCTTTTAATTTTATGGGGGCATATTAAAGTTGATTAGAATGACAGCGCTTAGGATCCTATGGTTCCCTCGTTCCGGCACAACTATTTTCTCTTAGATTCACTTAGTCCAAATGAAATTACTAAACTCAACTTAATGAGCTTCAAAATTTCATTTAGACCGTGGGAAGCCTTGTTAGCAACCATAGGTTACCTCCTCCGAGGAATTCCCGATCATCCAATAGAGACATCTTAAATTAGTTGCAATTGTAGTTTTGTGTGATGTTTGTGATTAAATTTTGAGTTGTTTTATATTTTGAATGTTGTGGCAGAGAATTTTATCTTGGTTGATTTTGGTTTTAGTTTTGGTTTTGGGTTGGTTTTGGTTTTGGTTTTAGTTTTGTGGCTATCCTGATAGTTTTAGTTTTCATGTAGGTTAACATCGTTGTTTAGCATGCAAGTTTGTGTTTTGTTCATACATGCAGGAATAAAAGTGACCGACCATTTTATTTTTGTAAATCAAAAATTACAAGAATTTGATGGCGCTACTAGAAGATTTAAATTCCAACAACAGTGTCAAAATCTTGACTGCGACTTTATATATATATATCTGTTTAATTTAATAAAGATGTATAAATATAATATTCGATAATGTCAAAGTCAAATTTGTCAAGGTAAGTATATGTATCACTCAAGTAATATAGGGCTCTAATGGAGTGCTAATTATCGATCCCATAAGGAGAAATATAATACTACGGACTAAGGCTTAATAAAAAGTAATACTTCAACTACAACGACGACGTTTAATTTGCTTATCGGTCGCTAATAGGCAATTGAAATAAGTAGATAATTTGGATAACTAATAAATAACTAATGATAGAAAGTAGGGTTTAACTGTGATATTCAATATATAAGAAAGCATTCTTCTCCTTGTCAAGAAATTATAGTGAATGGATAAAATGAATTAGTTCAATTTATATTGTGCCAAATAGGAGCATACCTATTCTTTACCCTTTGGTCCAAGCATATAGAACATTGACTAATCCTATGCTTGGTTATTGATTCTGCGGCTAGGCTGGGAGGATACCAGCTCTCACTTTAGAGCTCCCATGTACCCCTCACCTGAGGGCTAACATCGACACAGCAGTACCCAAACGATAGGGCCGAATTGGAGATTTTAGTCTGTCACGCTAAAATCTCCAATTCTACGCCCGATAATAATATTTCCTTATTTATTTGCACCCAACTTCCAAGGGCTTTCACCTCCCTGAATCTTGGATGTAATCTTCACTTTAGTTGTAAAACTCAACATATTTTAACAAATCAATTGGCCAGATTGAAAGTAAATTAAGATCAAAGCAAAAAGATCATCACAATTTTTTAAACATTTTCATGGCTTCACCAATTCAAATCACCATTTCAGAAATCTTGAGACAAGGAGAAAGACAGAGAAAACTACTCAGAACTCATGGGAAAAGCACAATAAAGCTCAAAATTCATATATAAAATCAAATCCATACAAACTATAACAAGTAAATAACTTATCTCTAAATATCTCCCAAAGAACACTCCTCGAAGTTCCTTTGAATCTCTTCCTTTCTTTACAGCACACGAAATTCCTCTTTGAAGTAGTAAGGAGGGAGAAATCTCTCACTTTCCCTCCACTCTTACAAATTCTCCAAGAATTCTTCATAGTTCACGCTCTAGCAAGCTCTCTACATACTAATGGAACCTATCTAACCTCCGGTACTCTCTTATTTTCAGCCAAAATCTTCTCTTTAAAGATGTGGATGAGTTTTCCCAAGAGTTGCTTATGCACCTCTCCAAAATCCGACCTTATCCATTGTAAAAGTACACATAACTGTCAATCTCGCCCTCGGCGGCCTTGATGGCGCCGTCAGCGGACTTCTAGAGATTTTGTCCTGTAACCTCGGGAAAAATTCGTGCCGTCGGCGCCCTACTGAAATTCTCCACATTTTGGTCCTTTTTTCTCCAAATTTGCTTCTTTTTACATCTTTTTTCTCCATTGACCTTAATTCATCATTCCTACAAAAAAAAATAAAAAATACCTTTCTTCAAAGTGCAATATCATTAAAAACAATATAAAAGAGGTATGAAAATCTCAACATAATTGAACTATTACTTGTCCTCAAGTAATTTTAGTACTATATAAAAGTTATGATCTACTGCAGTAATATTTTTTTTCAGAAATACTATAAGTTTGATTTAGATAAATAGCATAGTGAGATTTTCAGAAAAAATTCAAGTAATTGAATTAACTCTACAACCATCAGATTATCTAGTCATGAAGTTTTAAGAATTCCAGTTTTCAATTTATTTCAAGAATGACTATATATTGTAATATTAACTCAGTTAGAATATCAAAAAGATAAGAACTTCATGAGAACTCTATTAGTAGAAAGATGTATTCCGTAAATATAAGTTCAGGAATGTATTCAAGTTTTCCCTTTAGGTAAGTCCAGTGAAGCTAATTTTTTATTAGGCATATTCTCAGGCTTCTCCTCACTTTCATTTTTGTTTCTTTTTTTTTCTTTTTCATTTGGATTGTTTTCAATCCTATATATATTTTTTTCTTTTCATTTCAGGGATTGTTTTCAATCTTTTCTTTTTTCCTTTTTCAAGTGAGGATTACTACATCTGGATAGCCTTTAATGATTTTGAACTTCACTTTTCTTTCCATAAATTTGAAACTCAAAGCATTTTTTATATATTTCATAGTTTTCACATCATTGAATCCCAATCTTTTCTTCTCAAATGAGTTTCCAGATTCTTAATACTTCAAAATATAGTTTCCTTTACCTTAAATAGTTAACTATAATCTTATTCTCTTATACTAAATATCTTAAGTTACAAAATTAATTTTCATTACAAAAACATTTCCTTAAATCTACCATTATATTTAAATAGTTACAAAAATATAGTTACCTGAATTAAATTGACTTCATCAAATCATATAAATAATTTTTGAAATTATTGAAATAGAGGACATCTAATAGTTAATCTAGTTAATCTTTTTCTTC
>NW_018165133.1:12757-17317 GCF_001263595.1 Phalaenopsis equestris | reverse complement strand
AAAGAAAATACTATAAATATAAGATACTATAAATATAAGTCATACCTCAGTATTGTAAGCATCTTTATCATTCTGAAATTTTTGCAGGCCTTCTCAAATTTTTACTTCACCTGGTCTATAATATTAGGATCTTTCTACACGTACAAATCATTAGAGTAATTTCTGGTAAATGATATTTTGAAATATGTATAAAAACTAAAACAAAAACATACAACATTTCTTAACACAATTACAAAGCTAAACAAAAGTCAAAAATACTAAAATGAAAATAAATATCACATCGCATTACAGTCCACAAAGTAATGAGCTACATCTACAACTTACACATGCACATTTCTACCACCACATTAAACATTTAAAAAAATAAAACTATTTAAACACTTACAAACTTTCACAAAACAAAACATCACATTTATATACAAATTCCAAGTGGTACAATAGACGTTACATAACAAACCTAAATTTGGTATTTTCTCAACCTCAATACACAACCTCAATACATTATTTCTCAACCTCAATACATTAATTCGGCGTCGCAATCCAAACCACAACACTCAAAATGCTGAAAAAAAACATCCTATACTTAGTCTCAACTATAGAGAGATTATAAGCATAATTCTAAAGCAAAGCAAATATAAAGTTCAAATCTAAACACACATAAACATAAAGGTAGCATAGTAAATCTACTACTCATCAGATTCTGCGCTTGTTTCTCCTCTGAGATCACCCATTGATTGCACATGAAGGAAGAGGTTGTAGAAGGGTCAGAAAGGAAATTCATCAGTTGAATCCTCCTCAATTAATTTCATCCTCCTCATCAGTAGTATCAAGCTATCTTATAAATGTCCAGAGTGATCGAAATGTTCTTTCATCCTCCAGTTTAAATGATCAAAGAAATCAAGGATATTATTAATTTTATTCATCACATTTTGTACCTCCTTTTTTAATTTCTTGATTCGGTGCAGGATCACCAAAGACTTATCCAGAACTAAGGGTTGAACTGGCAGTGAATTCTGAGATGATTGATCAACTATCATGGTCATGTCATTTTAATCTTCAAATGATCAATCCAAAGGCTTCCAAGGTAGCAATACCTTTTCCAAATTTTCATTAGACACTTGGAACAGACTGCAAAGAGAGAAAATTGTGGAGCGGTGTCCTAGCCCATAAGTTGATCCATGAACGATCAAGCCCAAAGCTCACTTCACAATTATAGATCCAATGTCGATCGGCAGTCCTCTTTGGTAGCAGTAATTCAAAATGGCACTTTCCATAGAAACTTTATCGATCTTCATTGTTGGTAACAGTTTCGCAGAAATGAAAAAGTGTCAATATTTTGAAAAGGGAATCAGAAGTGTTGCAGAAAAACTAGCATACCTGTTTTCTCTTGTTTCCCAATTGTCAGTTTCATCCATTAAATACAGGTAAATCTCATTCATCTGGTTTCTCGTTGAGAAGAAATAACATTCTTTATCATATATAACTCATTGATCCGTGCAGGAGTGAAAGTAATCCATCTTCCTCGCACATAAACAACTCCTTGGTTGATTCCATGTAAATTTGCATAAAATTCTTTTACCACAAGAACTACCACGGCGGCAATAGTGCAGCACAGTACTTCCCATCTTTGCCGCACTATCATTTCTTCAATATCCGTCAAAGGATTATTCAATCCGCGATTCACGAATCCTTGTTCTTTGATTAATCTTTTCTTCATGAGCAATTTGTTGATGATTCACTCCTCTTTCGCATTAATAAACTTTCGCCGATTGAAAACTCGCATTCTGGGATTATCAGGGGAAATGGACGCCATAGGAATGAAATTAACAGAGTTTTACTTTGTTCTTGGGGAGAAAATATGAACTAGAGTTCAAATTTTTTAGTTTAAAAATACTATTCCCGCCCAAAAACCGTCAAAAACCGCTCATTGGACACAAGAAACCGCCTCTCACCGGTCTCGCCGTCTGCAGCCTCGAGGGTGTCGATGTTGTCGGCGGCAAACCTTGAGAATTAATTATCGGGACTCTCGGGAAAACCCCACCGTCGGCGCCCAAGGCAAAATTTTCACAGTTTCGCTCTGGTCCGAATGCGTTTCCTTTTTTTTTATGGATACAATTTTTAAGATGTTTTAAGGGTAAATAAGAGTAGTAGAGCTTAATACTACTATAAACTAGCAATAAATTTAAATAAAAACTACTATAATTGCAAATAAAGTAAAGATAAATATGAGTTACCTCCCATAAAGCGCTTGGTTTAACGCCGTCAGCCCGACCTATTCAAGTGTTATTCAAGTTGACTGATCATTAAAACCTCTTTAAAATTTGGTCTGTTACCCTCATAATATGGTTTTAATCTATGTCCATTTACTTTAAATCTATTTACCATTTTCTGATCTTCAATTTCAATAGTTCCGTAAGTATAAACTTGAGTCACAGTAAATGGCCCTATCCAACGAGACTTCAATTTCCCAGGGAATAACTTGAGCATTGTATTGTAAAGCAAAACTTCTTTTACTGCTTCAAAGTTATTTTGGTTAATCTTCCAATCATCCAAAATGGTAGACGATTTTTCTTTTGAAAAATTAAAGGACGTGTTGTGTTGTAACCTCATGTAACGGTACTGCCTCTGCACATTTGGAGAAGTAATCTATAGCGGCAAGTATAAAACTGTGTCCTCTGGAAGATGGAGGGTTTATCGGACCAATTATGTCCATGCCCCAACACTTGAATGGCCACGAGGAAACAGTTGGGTGTAGCACATTCGGAGGCTGGTGTAAGACCACCCCATGCACTTAGCATTGGTGACATCTTCTGGCTATATCCATGTAATCGGACATTATTGTTGGCCAATAATACCTGAATCTTTTGATATTAACTTTCTCTTTTGGCTTTGACTGGTGAGCACCACACAATCCGGCATGTACGTCTTTAACATTGTTTTTTCTTCGACTCTAGTCAAACACCGTAGCCACATCTGATCTTCAATTTCAATAGTTCCGTAAGTATAAACTTGAGTCACAGTAAATGGCCCTATCCAACGAGACTTCAATTTCCCAGGGAATAACTTCAGCATTGTATTGTAAAGCAAAACTTCTTTTACTGGTTCAAAGTTATTTTGGTTAATCTTCCAATCAAGCCATAACTTTACCTTTTCCTTACAAATTCTATCATTATCATAAGATTCATTTCTTAATTCTTCCAATTCATTTAAATATAATCATATATAACTCACAACAATTGTACTACATTTTCTCAACACCTCTTTTAAATGAGGTAAAATTTATAAGCAGAGTGGAAAATAAATATATACGAGAGGTCAAAGAACCACGCTCACCGTGATCTCATTGTTTCCTTCGATGTTTGCACACCCTAACTACTCAGTCTTTCATATATTTCGGGCGAAACTGGGAACACGAAAGTGTGAGAGGTTAGAGGGAAAGTGAGGTTTGCGAGGCTTTAAAGTTAAATTTTAAGGGACATTTCCTACATACCACACAAATCTTATATATTTTTGCATCTAACACCTAAACTTTAATAAAAATAAATATATAATTAATAATTAATCAAAAAATATTATTGATATAATAGTATGTTACCATTAAATCTATAATTAAATAAATTCTAGTTAATTAAATAAGATTCATGCCGTCGGCGGACTTATGAGAATTTTGTCCTGTAGCCTTGAGAAAAACTCACCGTCAGTGGGGTCGAGGGCGTTGTCAGCGGCCTTGTTCAAATGTCCACATTTTGGTCCTCTTCGCTCCAAATTCGCTCCTTTTTGCATCTTTTTGCTCCAATGACCCTAATTCATCATTGATTTTTTCATCTTTTTGCTCCAATGACCCTAATTCATCATTCCTGCAACAAAACATTAAAACTACCTTTCTTTACAGTGCAATATCATTAAAAATAGTATAAATAAAAAGTATAAATTAAGTATGAAAATCTCAACATATTTTCCTCTGGTCAAAATCTCTCAAACTTAACTATTAGTTGCTCTCAAGTAATTTTAGTACGATATAAAAGTTATGATCTAGTGCAGTTAAGTTTTAATTCAGAAATACTATAAGTTTAACTTAAATAAATATCATAGTGAGATTTTCGGAAAGAATTCAAGTAATTGAATTAACTCTGTAGCCACAAGATTATTCAGTCATCAAGTTTAAGAGTTCTAGTCTTTTATTTATTTCAAGAATGATTATATGTTGCAATATTTAGTCATCTAGAATATCTAAAAGATAAGAACTTCATGAGAACTCTACTAGTAAAAGACCTATTCCATAAATATAAGTTCAGGAATGTATTTAAGTTTTCCCTTTAGGTAGGTCCAGTGAAGCCAATTTTTTATTAGGCATATCCTCAAGCTTCTCTTCACTTCCATAATTATTTTTCTTTCTTTTTTCTTTTCATTTGGATTGCTTTCAATCCTATTTATTTTTCTTTTCATTTTAAGGATTCTTTTCAATCCTTTCCTTTTCCTTTTTCAAGTGAGGATTACTATATCTAGATAGCCTTTAATGATTTTGAATTTCACTTTTCTTTCTGTAAAGTTAAAAATTTA
>NW_018165133.1:4859-10306 GCF_001263595.1 Phalaenopsis equestris | reverse complement strand
TAATCATTATAGACATAATTTTAAGTGACTAAATGATGTACTTAGCACATATAAACTTTCACAACACAAAACATCACATTTATACATAAATTCCAAGGGGTACAATGTACGTTACATAACACACCTAAGTTTGATATTTTCTCAACCTCAATATATTAATTCAGCGTTGCAATCCAAGCTACAACACTCAAAATGCTGAAAACAAAACATCCTATGATTAGTCTCAAATATACAGAGATCTGAAAGCATAATTCTAAAGCAAAGCAAATACAAAGTTCAAATCAAAATACATAGATAGACAAATATGTAGTAATATAAATCTACTAATCTTCAGACTCGGTACTCAATTCTCCTCTAAGATCACCCATTGATTGCACATGAATGAAGAGGTTGTAGGAAATTCCTTAGTGGAATCCTCTCCAATTAACTTCATCCTCCTCATTAGTCATATCAAGCTATCTTCCAAATGTTCATAGTGCTCGAAATGTTCCTTCATCCTCCTATCTAGATGATCGAAGAAATCAAAGATATTATTAATCGCATTCATGGCATTTTGTACCTTCTTTTCCAATTTCTCGATTCGATGCAGGATCACCAAAGACTTGTCAGGGACTAAGGATTGCCATGTCATTTTCATCTTCAAAAATTGGGAATCTTTCAATTGGATCCAAAGGCTTCCAAGGTAGTAATACCGTCATCAGAATAAATTACATTGGCGTAGAACTCTGTCACAACATTTGCATCAGCTTTATTGGTGATATAAAAAAAGTTTTCCCACCTCCGCTCTGCAATAACTCGTTCAATTTCTCCTCCCGAACTTTCAAAAACTCGATCTTGTATACACTTCTTTCCTTTAAATACTGAAGTAAATCTTGTTTGAGCCATCGCATTGATGAAGCGAGACTTTTCGAACTCAACTCTTCTATTTTGTCGTGGAGCCATTTCAATCTAATAAAATTATAGAAAAATTCCAAAAATTACTTCAAATATGCAAATCATTACTTGCAATAGTAATTCTAAGATTTCAACACTAAGATCCATGAATTTCTTCCCAAATTTTCTTCACATTCTCAAAATTTTTTGGATCTCCTTAATGTGAAAGAAATTCATGGTGAAAATCAAATATTTTTTGCTTGGAGTGAAGCTCTTACCTAAAGATGATCAAATCCGGTGTCAAAAATCCTATCATTGAACTCGACTCCTAATACAAGATCTCTCAAGCCCTAGGTCGAAAATGGCGTTAGTCAAAAATGGCGTTTTTAGGAGGAAGGGGATAATTAATAGTGGCGGTTGACTGGTCAAAATCACGATTAAAAGTGTTTTTTGTGAGCTCGCCATCAGTGGGGTCAATGGCACTGGGTTGATGGCGCTGTCGGCGTGCTCAATTGGAATTAAAATCCTAAGTCTTAGGAAAATCTTGCCGTCGGTGGCGTGGAGGGCGCCGTCGGTGGGATCTATTGATTTTGTCCAAATTCCAGATTTTTGCAAATTCGATCAATTTCAAGCCTTAACATCTTTTTAATCATTATAGACATATTTTTAAGTGACTAAATGATGTACTTAGCACATATAAACTTTCACAACACAAAACATCACATTTATACATAAATTCCAAGGGGTACAATGTACGTTACATAACACACCTAAGTTTGATATTTTCTCAACCTCAATATATTAATTCAGCGTTGCAATCCAAGCTACAACACTCAAAATGCTGAAAACAAAACATCCTATGATTAGTCTCAAATATACAGAGATCTGAAAGCATAATTCTAAAGCAAAGCAAATACAAAGTTCAAATCAAAATACATAGATAGACAAATATGTAGTAATATAAATCTACTAATCTTCAGACTCGGTACTCAATTCTCCTCTAAGATCACCCATTGATTGCACATGAATGAAGAGGTTGTAGGAAATTCCTTAGTGGAATCCTCTCCAATTAACTTCATCCTCCTCATTAGTCATATCAAGCTATCTTCCAAATGTCCAGAGTGCTCGAAATGTTCCCTCATCCTTCTGTCTAGATGACCGAAGAAATCAAAGATATTATTAATCGCATTCATGACATTTTGTACCTTCTTTATTTTGTACCTTACATTTTGTACCTTCTTTTCCAATTTCTTGAGTCGGCGCAGGATCACAAGAGACTTATCAGGGACTAAGGGTTGAACTGGCAGTCAATTCTGAGATGCTTGATCTACTATAATTACCATGTCATTTTCATTTTCAAAAATTGGGAATCTTTCAGTTGGATCCAAAGGCTTCCAAGGTAGCAATGCCTTTTCCGAATTTTCATAGGACACTTGGAACTGACTGCAAAGCGAGCAAATTGTGGAGGGGTATCTAAGCCCATAAGTTTATCCATGAACAATCAGGCCCAAAACCGACTTGACAATTATAGATCCAATGTTGATCGGCAGTCCCCTTTGGATGCAGTAATTCAAAATGGCACTTTCTTTAGAAACTTTACCGATCTTCATTGTCGGTAACAGTTTCGCAGAAATGAAAAAGTGTTAATGTTTTGAAACGGGGTTCAGGAGTGTCGCAGAAAAACTAACATACCTGTTTTCTCTTGTTTCCTAGTCATCAGTTTCGTCCGTTAAATATTGGTAAATCTCATTCATATGGTTTCTCGTTGGGACAAAATTGGAATAGTGGCAGACAGAAACATTCTCTATCATATATAATTCGTTGATCCATACAGAAGTGAAAGTGATCCATCTTTCTCGCACATAAACAACTCCTTGGTTGATTCCATGCAAATTTGTATAAAATTCTTTCACCACAGGAACCACCACGGCGGCAGTAGTGTAGCACAACACTTCCCATCTTTGTCGCACTATCGTTTCTTCAATATCCGTCGTGGGATTATTCAATCCGCAATTCATGAATCCTCATTCTTTGATTAATCTGTTCTTCGTCAGCAACTTGTTGAAGATTCGTTGTGCTTCCGCACTAATAAACTTTCTCCGATTGAAAACTTACATTCTGGGATTATCAGAGGAATTGGACGCCATAGGAATGAAATTGGTGGGGTTTCACTTCATTTTTGGAGATAAAATATGAACTGGAAATCGAATTTTTGAGTTTAAAAAGACAATTCCCGCTAAAAAACCGCCATTTGAACCCAAGTAACCGCCAATTCGCCGGTCTCGCCGTTGGCGAGCCTTTGTATTAATTTTGTCTGGACTCTCAAGAAAGACCCACTGTCGGTGGCGTTGAGGGTGTCATCGGCGCCCAAGGAAAAATTTACACAGTTTAGCTCTGATCTGAATGTGTTCCAATTTTTCTTCATAGATCCAATTTTTAAGATGTTCCAATAGTAAATAAGAGTAGTAGAGTTTAATACTACCATAAAATAACGATAATTTCAAATAAAAACTACTATAATCGTGATAAAAATAAAGATAAACATGGGTTGCCTCCCATAAAGCGTTTGGTTTAACGTCGTCAGCCCGACTTATTCAGGTGTTATTCAGGTTGACTGATCATTTAAACCTCTTTAAAACTTGGTCTTTTACCATCATAATATGGTTTTAATCTGTGTTCATGTACTTTTAATTTATTTCCCGTCTTCTGATCTTCAATTTTAACAGCTCCGTAAGTATAAAATTGAGTCACGGTAATGGGTCCTAACCAACGAGACTTCAATTTTTCAGGAAATAACTTCAGCCTAGTGTTGTAAAGTAAAAATTCTTATCCTAGTTCAAAATTCTTTTGGTTAGTCTTCTTCCGATCATGCCATAACTTTAATTTTTCTTTATAAATTATGTCGTTATCATAAGACTCATTTCTCATTTCTTTGAATTCATTTAATTGTAACAATCTCTTCTTACCAGCATCTTTCAAATTATAATTGAATTTTTAATCGCCCAATATGCTTTATGCTCCAATTCTACTGGTAAGTGACAAGTATTTCCAAAAATTAGTCTGTAAGGAGTCATTCCAATAGGAGTTTTTTAAGCAGTCCTGTAAGTCCATAATGCGGTATCCTGTCTAGTGGATCAATCTACTCTACGAGGGTTTATAGTCTTTTCAAGTATTTATTTGATCTCTTTATTGGAAACTTCAGCTAACCCACTGGTTTGAGGATGATAGGCAGTAGAGATTCTATGAATAATATTAAACTTTTCTGCCAATCTCTGAAAGTATTTTTTCCTAAAATGGGATCCTCCATCCGTAATAATCATCCTAGGCATTCCGTATCTAGTGAAAGTATTTTCATTAAAAATTCTGAAACACTTTTAGCATCATAGTGAGGTACAACCAATCTAGTAGAGGCAGCCCTTTCAATCCACTTAGAGACGTAGTCTATTGCAATTATTATATATAAGTTCCCAATTGAAGGAATAAATGGTCCCATAAAATCTAATCCCCAAACATCAAAGATCTCAACTTCTAACATGAAATTCAGAGTCATTTCATTTCTTCTAGATATATTGCCTACTCGTTGACAACAATCACAAGTTTTTATATATCTATAAACATCTCTAAATATAGTAGGCCAATAAAATCCAGCTTGTAAAATCTTATAAGCAGTTTTATCTATCCTAAAATGTCCTCCAAATTCAGAATCATGACATTTCTGAATGATCAGTTAAGTTTCTTCATAAGGTACACATCTTCTCATAATCAGATCATTACATTATTTATAAAAATAAGGCTCATCCCAAAAATATGCTTTCGCATCATGAATGAATTTCCTTTATTGTTGCAATGTCATCATAGGTGGCAAAATATCGCTTACAATATAATTAAGAATATCAGCATACCATGGTATTTTCCACTCACTAACATTATGAAGTTGTTTGTCAGGAAGACTATCTATAACTTTATTGTCTGCATCAGATAATTCATGGTTTTCTAATCTTGACAAATGATCAGCAATTTGATTATTAGTTCCCTTATTTGATGATCAGCAATTTGATTATTAGTTCCCTTTCTATCAATAACTACAAGATCAAATTCTTGTATCAATAATATCTATCTAATCAACTTAGTCGACCTTTTTCTTTTTGTAAATCGATAATTACAAGAATTTGATGACGCTACTAGAAGATTTAAATTCCAACAATGGTGTCAAAATCTTTACTTTATATATATGTGTTTGATTTAATAAAGATGTATAGATATAATATTCAATAATGTTAAAATCAAATTTGTCAACGCAAGTATACGTATCGCTCAAGTAATATAGGGCTCTAATGGAGTCCTAGTTATCGATCCCACAGGGAGAAACAGAATACTACGGACTAAGGCTTAAAAAAAAGTAATACTTCAACTACAACGAAGACGTTTAATTTGCTTATCTGTCGCTAATAGGCAATTGAAATAAGTAGATAATTTGGATAACTAATAAATAACTAATGATAGAAAGTAGGGTTTAATTGTGACATTCAATATATAAGAAAGCATTCTTCTCCTTGTCAAGAAATTATAGTGAA
>NW_018165133.1:0-4768 GCF_001263595.1 Phalaenopsis equestris | reverse complement strand
TTACTGATTCTGTGGCTAGGCTGGGAGGATACCGGCTCTCACTTTGGAGCTCCCACGTTCCGCTCACCTGAGGGCTAACATCTACAAATCAGCACCCAAACAATAGGACTGAATTGGGTATTTTAGTCTGTCACTCTAAAATCTCCAATTCTAGGCCCGATAGTAATATTTCCGTATTTATTGGCACCCAACTTCTAAGTGCTTTGACCTCCCTGAATCTTGGATGTAATCTTCAGTATAATTGTAAAATTTAACATAATTTAACAAAACAATTGGCCAGATTGAAAGTAAATTAAGATGGAAGTGAAAAGATCATCATAATTTCTTAAATATTTTCATGGCTTCACCAATTCAAATCACCATTTCACAAATCCCAAGACAATGAGAAAGATAGAGAAAACTACTCAGAACTCATGGGGAAAGCACAACAAAACTCGAAATTCTTATATAAAATCAAAGCCATATAAATTATAACAAGTAAATAACATATCTCTAAATTTCTCCCCAAGAACACTCCTCGAAGTTCCTCTAAATCTCTTCCTTTCTTTGCAGCACACGGAATTCCTCTTCAAAGTAGCAAGGAGGAAGAAATCTCTCACTTTCCCTCCACTCTTACAATTTCTCGAAGAATTCCTCAGAGTTCACGCTCTAGTAAGCTCTCTACACACTAATGGAACCTATCTAACCTCCAGGACTCTTTTATTTTCAGCCAAAATCTTCTCTTTAAAGATGTGGATGAGTTTTCCCAAGAGTTGCTTATGCACCCCTCCAAAATCTGGCCTTATCCATTGTACAAGTACACATAACCATCAATCCCGCCGTCGGCGGCCTCGTTGGCGCCATCGACGGCCTTCTGGGAAATTTGTTCTGTAGCCTCAGGAAAAGCTCGTCGTCGGCGCCGTAGTGCAATTCTCCACATTTTGGTCATTTTTGCTCCAAATTTGCTCCTTTTTGCATCTTTTTGCTCCATTGAACTTAATTCATCATTCCTGCAAAAAAAAATATCAAAAATACCTTTCTTTAAAGTGCAATATCATTAAAAATAGTATAAAAGAGTTACAAAAATTTCAACATATTTTACTTTGGTCAAAAAGCACAGTATGAAAGTACAAGAAAGACAACATTGAAAACTGTAATAGCGTACCTAACGAGTCTTCTCGTTCCAACACCTGAAACTCCAAAGGCATGTTAACGCAATTTATATGAAACGGGGAAGTAAAATTTTGACGACCTATCTAACCCTAGTTCATATCTTAGTGGATCCTTCGGATTTTCATTAAGGATGATTTTTATCAAGCAAACAATATTAAGTTTAGTAGATATCTGAGGTATCCAACACGTTAAGAGGAAGAAGCAGGTCCATGCTCCCCTCTTATCACCTGGTGAAATGTCTCAAGCCCTTAAACTTATTATGTCGCTTAATAATTCGTCTTATGAACACCATAATTCTCATTGAACATCGATGTATCAATTATCCCTAAGAGTAAGGTAATTATCATTTGTAATTTAATTTTGAGTATTATGTGGGTGAAGACCTTTAAATAGACAAGCTAGTGTTATTGGAACACTTTGCCAAATTTTGGTACTAATTGGGCTTGTAGTATTTGAAAGATGTTCTAATTTTATTTTTGTTTGTTTTTCTAATCCTCATTTAATTAGTCTTGATTTAACTTAGATTACTACTAAGTTTTTAAGACTTAGGTGAGTGCCTTAATTAGTTTTGAAAATGTTAAGCTTCAGCTGATAATGATTCATAATTTGAATTTTTATTTGAAAATCAAAAAAAGGGGTATTAGATAAGGGTATTAAATTGATTAATCCTTCAAAACTCATACCCCTAAGTCCTAGGTTCATTTTATTTTAATAAACTTCTAAATTTTAATAATCTAGAAATTTATTAACTTATCTTTTTAATTAAGAAAGTGAGGTTGGTTTCTACCAATTAACCCATTGTATTTCAAACATCCAATTAAACTAATTAAGATCAGAGGTTGCCCATTTCCCTCCTTGAATTAAGCCTAAATGTTAATTAAGGCTAAATTTCTAAAATTACACATTTGCCCCTAAGGATCAACACTTCATAATTCATCAAATTTAATCCAAATGACTTCGACATTTTTATACTACCTCATTCATGGTTCAATTAAGACATCACAGGAGAAAATGTGATTTTTGAAAATTTAATTTAATTTATATAATATTTTCATGCAAAAATAGGATTTTTCAAAGAAAATTCCTAACTTGACCAAGATAAATCCTAATCACTTGAAATTTTTACTAGAGGTAGACCTAGACTAGAGAAGCCTTTGGATTAAATTTCATGATTTTTTTTTTAATTTTATCTGAATTTTAAGAATTATTTTAATTTTTGGGGTATTTATTAAATATAAAAAATTTTAAATGGGGAAAATTAAGTTTTGTGTTTTCGAAAAATATTCTTGAGGTAAAGGAACCGAGAGGAGAAAATTTTATATTTTTCTAATTTTTATTTGATTTATTGGAATTATTTTAGTGAAAATCCATTTTAGCCTTTAAAAATTATTTTTTAGCTTTAAAATTCAGTATCTTTATTTAGAAAATCAAGAAAAATATTCTAATTGTTCCTAAGTGCTTAAGAAGTAATTTAGAACATTTGCATGAAATTTATTATTTTTTTATTTTTATGGATTTTTAATTATTTTAAATATTCAAAATGGGCTCAAAAATCAAATTTTTATTTTAAACACTATTTTATTTTTAGAAAATACCCTTGATCATAAAGAACTCAACAAATAAGTTTTTGTAAATTTTTGAGTTATATTTTGATTTTCTTAAAAAATCATTTAAGTGCTAAAATGATACTTATCTTTAAAAATGAACTTAAGCCATCAAATGAACTCAAAATGCTTTGAAATTTTTATGGTGAGTTCTATGGTTCCTAATAGATAGTGGAGATAAAAAATCCAATCATTTTATTGTTTGTATTTTTCAGAATTAATTATCTTAGTTATTTAGGGTTTGTAAAGATTAGGTGTATTTTGAATGACTTGATTCATGAGAAATTTTCCTAAAGGTTCACTGCTCATCATAAACCTTCCAAAATTTTCTGAGATTTTTTCTAAGCAACATGCTATTTTCCATGATTAATTTAAGCAAATAATGCATATAAACTTGAAAAATATGGATCTCTGTCTAGGGACCTCCTTTGACTTTGAAAAAATCAGAAGATATTCCCTATAATGAGGCAACAACATACTAAAATTTCAATCCATGTGATATGCCTATATGCATGGAGGATCAAAAAATTCAAATCATTATTTAATTATTAAAAATAAAATATGCATCACATGGACTTAAAATTATTTTCACATTATTCTCCATTATTAACTGAGCAAGAGGATATTTTTATTTTTCTACACTAAGATATGGAATTTTGAAGCTAGGGCTATTTTCTGATTTTTTAAATTCTCTATTTGTCTATTTAAACGTGCAACACTGGCTAGATCCTAGGCAGCTCCGAAGGCACGCGTGGCATGCTCTGGTTGGACACCGCCATCCACGTAATCGCTGACTCGACCCGCGATTCATGTAAGGAAACGCTGTCCGGCTTGACCTCCTCCTTCTATCCGATATACGCGCGATCGGACGGCTTCCCGTCATCGTCCCCAATAGAGTGATCTCGTGACCGTCCATACTAAAACACTAAGATCTCGGCCAAGAATAAACCAAATCACTTTTGGTTTAATCCTATGAACTCGTCTAAGTGAGACAAACATATCCACACGGTAATCATAAAATTAAATTAAACCTAATTAAATGGAGAGTCAAAATAGGCTCGGAAGGAGGAGGAGATCAATACCTTGGCTTTGAGAAGTGAAGCTTCGATCAGAGGTTCTCAGCACATTCGTTGGGGTCCAAGGAGGCTAGAAATTGAGCCTCTGGTCTTGGTGAAATGCCTAGACCCAAATTCGACCAAGGTCGATTTCAGGTGTTGATCAAATTTTATACTAGGGGCTCTGTGGAAGCATGGTTTGACTGGGCTTCTTGTTAGCTTAGTGTTGTGAAGGTGTGTATACAAGTAATTTAAGTTTGGTGGACTGTAGAGGTGGATTGAGCTCTGTCTTGGTTTTATACAAAAGTTTGAGCTCAAAATTGAGCTTCCACAGTGTGGATAAGTGGGGGAAGATGGTTCGATTGCACTGAGGAGGTATCAAAGAAGCTATGTGAGTGATTTGGAGGTCTCTCTCTGATAAAACTTCAACTCTACATCCATGGCCGTGGAGGGGAGCTTTTATAAAAAACGGCTTAAGGCTTGCTGCCACGGCCAATTGGGGGGGTGAAATGTGTTGCCTAGGTGGAGGGCAGAGAGGCTCCAACATATAATTTGGATGAGGTTGCCTCTAGGTTAGAATTGGGTTTAATCCCATGGGGGTGGCTCTCAGTTTGGCCATTTTTCGACCACTAGGCCAACTGACCAGCCAAGGGGAGGTGGCTAGGAGCTCAGGGGAACCCAGGGGAATATGTCACAGCAATTTAATGTGTTTAGGCTTTTTTTGGCAAAAAAAATCTTAAGTTTAAGCAAATATGGAATGAAATCCTTTAATATATGGGACCATTGGTCCATGGCTTAGTTTAGGTGGTTTTAAGAGGTTTAGGCTGGCCACTAGGGGAGGATTGGCTCAGTCTTAGGGTCCAACTAATGGCTGTGGAGTCATTAATTTGATGGTTTTGGGGTAGTTAGGCCATCTTTAGTCCATGGGTTTGTTGACCTCACTTTTGGTTGAGGTCT
>NW_018165132.1:528009-558520 GCF_001263595.1 Phalaenopsis equestris | reverse complement strand
TTTGATTTCATGAATCCTCTATTTATTTCAATCAATTATTAAATATAGTAAAAATTTTGATTTTTCTTAGTTTATCTGACATGAAATTAAAATATAATAAATTTTTTTTAATAAAATATCGATTTTTCAGCTAAATGAAAATTAAAATCAAACCGAAAATCGAAAACCAAATATTAAAGTTTTAAAAACTGAAAATTAAAATCAAATTTTAAAACAGAACCGAACCAATCAAAGTTGATCGGTTCGGTTCAATTTTCCAGTTTTAACCGAATGATGCACACCCCTACGAACATTAGACAAAAATGACATATTTGAGGTGTTAGAGATGCTAAGTTTGCATGTATGTAAATTTTAAGCTTAGAATATTAGATATGTAAAATAGAATATTTTGGTTGGTATGTATGTATGTAAATCTCTCATAGTTTTATTTATTTATATATGATTATAATTTGAATGGGCAATATTTTTGTGGGATCAACAGGGTATGACATGCAGTTTGATATAAAGTATGCATATTTTAATTTCCTACAATCCTTCAAAGTTGTGCCCCACCACTTCCTGTGTGACATGTCTGAGAAGCAGACACAAGCAGATGAGGAAGCTAATGAGCAGAGTGAGCGATGACCCCATTATTGTATGTTTTAGTGAAAGTATGTTAGGGACATTAATATAATAATAGAACATCAATTTGATGGATGCAATTTAAGTAAATAATTTGGCAAACATTTTGTTTCAAGGAAATTGCATATTTGACCTCCTGAAACTTAGTATTTACAAATCAATCACCCCCTTTTTTTCATCACCTTTTAAATTCTAACTCAAGTATCAAAATTTATGGCAAAACTCTGACCCATATTTTCTTATGAAATTCTCAATAGTTTGATCGGTTGAGCCGGTCAAAAGCTATCGCTTGAATGATTAATTTCTAAATATCAATGTTTTGGGCGATCTGAATGTAATTTCTAAATTCTTCGCTTTATTTTCAATTAATATATTGCGCATTTATGCACATAAAAAGAATATTGTTTGCACTATAATTAGATTCATAACATATGTTTTGTAACATTCAATCAGTATCTTAGAGATCATTATAAGTATTTCTTGCATGATGATGATTGATTAAGATCAAAATACATGACGATTTTCCAAGATAAAAATAGCATTAACTTGCAAAAAAAGATTTGTTGTTAATTTATCATGAAAATGATAATTTTTTTTCTTGCAACTATTGATGGCAATCAGTGATAGATTTATTCATAATGATGGTGAAAATTATTTTGTTTATGGGAAGAAATATTAAAAGAATTAAGATGCTTGGCTAAAAAAATTAAAATAATATTCAAATTATATTAAAAATTTTGAAAATTGTAATCACAACTAGGGCTGTAAATGAGTCGAGCTTGAGCGAGCTGAGGCTTGACTCGTGTTTGGCTCGTTCGAAATAGCTCGTGTTCGTGTTCAAATAACTCATGTTCGAAATCGGCTCGTGTTCGAAACTGGGGCTCAATTTAAATATTCGTGTTCGTGTTCAGCTTGAAATTGATAAATATATATATAATATATTATTATATAAATAATATATGTAATATATTGTTATCTAAAAAGTTATATAATTTTTTTTTCGAGTCATTTCGAGCTGAACACGAGCGAACAAACTGTTGTTCGTGTTCGGCTTGTTTACATTTCGAGCTTAAAAATTTGTTCGTGTTCGGCTTTTTAGGCTTAACGAACAAGCCGAACATGAGCTGCTTAACGAGTCGAACACGAGTTGTTCGCCAAATTGATAGCCCTACATTCTACCCTTATTACTTTAACTATCATTACTGTAAACCATTACATTTATCGATAAACATTGCATGAGAAGCACGAAGGTTCCTACCCAAATCAACAAATGATAAGAGATTTAGCTTATATTTTCTTTATAGTTCGAAGTTCGAAATAGATAACGGCTAGCAACATAAACATTAAATGCTTCATGTGGTATCACTCTTGACTTCGAAACCGAGCCGGAAATCTTCATCTCCCCCTTAATATTTTGTATTTTATTTATTTATTTTATCTTATTTTATTTATGTTTAATTATATTTAATTAAATTTTAATTATTTTTTAAAACACTCTAAATAGTCAAAAATCATTCAAGTGTTTTTTTTTAAAAAAAAATTAATTTTTAAAACTAAATAATTAAAATATGTTAAAATCACATTAAATAAAAAAATTTTAAAAACAAAATAAAAGATTATCTTAAACAAGCCCCAAGATTTTATTGACCAATGAATTGCAATCCAACTCCATGCAATGGACTACTTATACCAAATAAAGATGCCAGTTCCTTTGCATTAGATTAAACGCCAGCACCCAGAAAGATACCACAGAAATGGATCTTTGATATTGTATTAAAAGCAAATGCTTAAGGTATAGAAATGTCCCCAGGACAAATATATGAAATAAATTTTGCATAGAATGCACATTACAGGTGATTTATCATCTACAGAATGCTTTCTTTCAAGATCCTCCCAGTTGCCTGCATATAATAGAGTAGAGTTAGACCAAATCAGAACTGGGGGGCAATGGCTGTATGGGAATGAATGATTTCTAAGAGATTTAGAACCTTTTTAGGGTTGTCTCTGTGTCGCATTCTGTGATGAGAAACTATTGAGAAAGGACCTCAGAGCATCCCTTACTTGATCTGGCGCTTGGCTGAAGTTTAGGTTTACATTTGCATCTGTTCTTATATTAGGCTCATTGTGGTCCCTTGTGTTGTCAGGCTGAGAGTCCTGTGCAGCAAGTAGATCAGGAGACATTAAAATGTTGGCAAATGTCAGGAGCAACTAGTATGTTTTTGTTAGAAAAGAGATGGAGAAAAGAAGAGAGTTAAAAGAACCTATAACAATGATATTTAAGAGATCTATGAAAGCGATATTTAAAAGCACATGAATATCTATCTTTTTTTTCTTTTCCTCTTCCATCAAAATGTGTCGCATTCTGTGATGAGAAACTATTGAGAAAGGACCTCAGAGCATCCCTTACTTGATCTGGCGCTTGGCTGAAGTTTAGGTTTACATTTGCATCTGTTCTTATATTAGGCTCATTGTGGTCCCTTGTGTTGTCAGGCTGAGAGTCCTGTGCAGCAAGTAGATCAGGAGACATTAAAATGTTGGCAAATGTCAGGAGCAACTGGTATGTTTTTGTTAGAAAAGAGATGGAGAAAAGAAGAGGAGAGTTAAAAGAACCTATAACAATGATATTTAAGAGATCTATGAAAGCGATATTTAAAAGCACATGAATATCTATCTTTTTCTTTTCCTCTTCCATCAAAGCGCATTAGATGTGAGAATGTGATAATTTATATTGTAATAGAGTTTTTACATTTTATTGCTTTGTGTTGTTTTTCATCATATATGCTGCCATCTTCTTAGGATTAGTTGGACAGACTGACGTGACTGCTTTATATTTGGCACCATATATAAAGCATATATATGTCCTTATATATATGCTTTATACAAGTTATGGGACAGAAGTGACAGGATCCCTGCTAGCTATGGGAAGGCAATGACGTGACCGCTATATAGATACCGCCGAAACTACATATTTCTCCTACGCCGCTCCTACCCAAAACCATCAAGGAGGGTAAGCCTGCTCGGCTCCCAACATTGATGCTGTCATTTGTTATTGGTTTAACTTATTGTGAAAAGCCTGAATCTTTTCCCCCTGTTCTAGCTTGTTTTATTTTTCACCTGTTTGATTTTTACCATTTTTAGGGTTTTGGTAAATTTATCTAGTTTCTGATGAGGTTAAAAAATTTTAAAAGATGGAAGGCCTTTAGATTTGGAATGTTAGAATTTATTCAAGAAGCCTAACTTCGCAATGACAAAAGTGATCATTTGCAAACCTTGTAGCTTTGAATATACAAAACATGTTCACTCATTTGTCTCTACTTTCCTCTTTTTACTCTTACTTTACTTTTATTTTTTCAATTAAGTGTTGATAATATCATTTGTGATATTGATCAAATTAGAACTTTGTAGGTTTTGAAAGTTCTAATCTCTTGATGGGTCTGAAGCATGCATTTCGATGTTCTCTTGGTTTTTTACATGCAAATGCATTACTAAATCTACCGGTTATGAGGATTTATGGGATTTTGATAAAAAGAAATAATGCAATCAAACAAGTTTTTCTTGACACTTATTTACTTCCTTCTAGAGGTCTGGCTATGAGCGGAAGGAAATAAAGACAAGGGTTTTGATGCCATGATCCCATCTATCACGTGTTAGAAATGTAAATGCATACAATGCGTTATGTGGTAAAATGTGAATGTTTAGGTGTTAGACATGTAAATACATAAAATTTGTGCACATTGTAAGAAAACTTATGCAATAAAAATGTGTTTTTCATTTGTAATAAAGCTAGTAACTGTAAAAAGGTTAGTAATATAAGCATTTTTTACGTAATTTAAGGATTTCAGGGTTATGTATGTGAATATGAAAGTTGTCTTTTACATATGTAAATGCGCAAGAATTGTGTGGTATGCATGTAAATGCCTCTTAAGTTTTATGACGCAAAGATGTTAAAAAATATTTTTTAAGAATTTTGTGGTATGCATGTTAATACCACTTGATCATAGATTTCAATAAGATAATTTAACCCAATTTTCCTTTATCTTCTGCTGGTATGTGGTGGCATGTGATTGAATTTGAAGGTGGTTCAGTTTCTATTTTGCTATTCCAAATGAGTAAGAATTGTGTGGTATGTATGTAAATGCCACTCGATCATATATTTCACTGAGAAATTATAATACAATTTTTTTCCTAATGCGAAGGCATATGATATGAGTGAATTTGAAGGTGGTTTTGTTTCTATTATGCTATTCCAAATGAGTAGGAATTGTGTGGTATGTATGTACATACCACTTGATTATATATTTCATTGAGATATGTAAATGCGTAAGAATTGTGTGGTATGTTTGTAAATACCACTTGATCATATATTTCACTAGGGAGGAATTGTGTGGTATGTATGTACATACCACTTGATCATATATTTCATCGAGATATGTAAATGCGTAAGAATTGTGTGGTATGTATGTAAATACCACTTGATCATATATTTCACTAGGATATTTTAACCCAATTCTTTTCCATTATCTTCTGCTGGTATGCGGTGGAATATGATTGAATATGAAGGTGGTTCAATTGCTAATTTGCTATACCAAATGAGTAATTCTACACCCACTGCATTTTCAGCAAAATGCTTTTTTGGATTTTCTTATGCAAGCAAAAAAAAAACTCAGTAAAATAAAAAATCTCTACTTGCTTCTTCAAGAATAGCAACGAAAGACGAGTTTTTATGCCGTGATCCCATCCATTGTGGTTAGAAATGTAAATGTATAAAATGTGTTGTGGTTAAGTGTGACTGTTTAGGTGTCAGATATGTAAATACATAGAATCTGTGTGGCATGTAAATGACCCAAATTTTATTTATATAGGTTTGAATCATGTTCAAATTTGGGTTCAAACCAATTTGAGATGGCTCGAATCTTAATAAGCAGGCCTCAAAAGCTTGAGGTTATCTCTCATTAGTTGTAATTTCACCAAAAATGGATATTTGGGCATGTTTCTATAAATGAATATGAATTTTATTTTGTAATTTTATCATGTTTCCATTTGCTTGCTTAATTTTATTTTGGGCTGAAAAAGAATAGCTAAAAGCATTTTAAGGAATAAATAATTTGTATAAAGATGTAATACCATTTTTTCTAGATAATGTCATGATTTCTTAATCTTAAGTCACACTCACTTTTCATTTGACTTGTCATGATTTCCATAAATATTATATTGTGTTATTGATCGTTTTCCAACATCACACCAAAGACCCATGCATAAGTCCAGTATCATGTGTTAGTAACTACTTCATTGCCTCTCTTCAATTAGCTAAGTGTGTCATTCTTCATTGAGATTACTAATATGTTTGTCAATGATTAAACAACATCAACGCTATTGCACTAATACTTAAGTAATTTACTAAACAACATCATTACTATTACACTAATACTTTAATTCATTTATGCATAAATATTTTAATATTTAATTTTTTTTCTCTCGTCTCTCTCTTCATTTCTTTTCAAGATCATATCATGGCATCAAAATCATTTTTCTAAGACTAAAATCAAAACGTGAATCAAATTGTGGAATCCTTATACCCTAGGATTAATAAAAATGGTACTAAAATGGAAAAACTATTTGTGAAAAATAGAACACACAATAAAAATGAAAAATCTCATAGACGACGGTCTAACCTTAGAAATGAAGGGAGAAGATATCATCCTTATAGGAAGATTGATGATTTTAATGCTCCCTCTAAGAGATTTAAACTTGGAGCTGCCGCCTATGATGACAACCAATATCCCAATAGATATTTCGATTGGTTAGTCCAAATGAACGATTTTTGCTATTAATATAGGATAGATAACAACCAATAAGTTGGCTTGTCAAAATAAAACTGAGTAAACAAAGAATGATTTAATGGACCAATATCTTAACCAAATCACAGAGGTCAAGAAGGATGACAAATATCTAAATTGAAATGCAAGAAATGTTTAGAATAAAAAGTTATCATAATTAACATGACAAGAAGTTGCATAGCAATTATTGATTTTAAAATAAGATAGTATCCCATTAACTAAATATTTAAACACTTCTAAAATTTAATTATTATAACTGATTGTACCGAAATGATTGGAAATTAGCTAATAAATTTATTAATAAACATAGGGTGAACATAAAAAAAAGGTTATTTTATGCCCAAATACTAAAAGAAGCCTATTAGGCTTTTATTAGTAGAAAATAAAAAAAAAAAAATGTTTCTCTTTCAAGATAGAAAAGATAAACTCCTCAACTTCATCTCGTAGGTCTACTATTAGACACACTCCAACTACTAGCCCAAGGCATTTGCCCAAAATTTCTACTGTGGGAGATAAAAGCAACAAGGAAATAATTTATCTAAAATGTCATAAAAAGAATCATATGCAAAGCCAAGGTAAAATTCAGATCTTCGTCTTAGAAGAAATTCGGAATCTCCTAGATCATGATGTAGAAAAGCTTTATAAAAACAATCCTTTTTATGAATATCTAAAATTCATAAATGACACTTCAATCTATGTGACGGAATGTTTAATTGTAACCAGAAATTGAAATAGAAGATTGGATAAGTAACATTTTAGCATGTATGTTATTTGCAATGAGAAAATGTGCATGTTAAATATAAATGGAAAAAATGCAATTGATTTTATCTTAACCAACACCATATTAAAGTTAATCTCAAGACAGAACCCTCACCCCAAATATGTTCATATCAAATGGGTTAACTATACATCTCTGCCCATCACAAGTATCTTCTCCCCGTAAAGATTGGCAATTGAGAATACCAAACCAAGTGCAATGCCCTCCGCATGGATATTGTTGACATTTTATTAGGTTAACCTTACTTGTATGACCTTTTTTTTTAAAAAAAAAGAAATGTCCAGAGGCTATTATACAAGCCTCCAGCCACCCTAATGTGCCTAATAATTCGAGTACCACCTCCTTAAGGCCAAACTATGCCAGAGGGGATTTGAACCCCCGACCTGAGGGGTCTTATACCGTGGATGTCAACCAACACGCCGGGTACGCGACACGTATGACTTAAATGTGGCCAACTATATATATTTTTGCTTTCAATTATAATAAAAATAAAATTGAATTCTTTGTCAAATTACCCACCATAACATCTCATATGAGCAAATATAATCTACAACCCAAGCCCACTCCAAAGAAAGGATCTAAGCTTCAATTCATTATTATAGAAAACCCTACTACTAAGGATAAATATTATTTATGATTCTTGTTCTGAAACATTTGTATTTTCAGCTTCTCTAACTTCAACAATAAAATTGTATGATTTGTAACCATGCCTGTTACATGTGAAGTAATGCTTAATGTAATATATATTGTCAGAATTAAGTAATACTTCACATGTAAAGTATTAATTTCCTACTTATCAACTAAGAAAATATATTGAATTTAATCTAAAGGGCAATTTTTTTTAAATTAATTTTTAAAAAGTTATCAATGTATTATAATTCAATCAAAAGATGAATAAAAAACTATTTTCAAAATCTCTGATAAACTCTATGAATGTAGGTGGGGTTTAGGAGTACTTGTGAGGTTCAGGTTGGGTGGTGATCGGTTTTTAATGTTGCTTTGAATGAGTTTGCCATAGATAACACAACAACAACAACAATAACAAACCTTTATTCCACTAGCTGGGGTTGGCTACATGAATCCTTTTTCTCCATTGTGTCCTATTGAGTGTCATATTTTCATTTAATTCTAATAAATTAAGATCATTTTTTATACAATATGTTCAAGTTTTTCTAGATCTACCTCTGTCTTTCCTAACATAAGTCGAATTTAAAACATCTACTATCCAAAGCGGATCATCAGATGGTCGATGTTTAATGTGGACAAACCATCTAAGATGACTCTAATTTTGTCCACACTGGAGCAACATCAACCCTATCACGGATACATTCATTTTGAATTTTGTCTCTAAATATAAAGCCACTCATACCTAAGCATTCTCATCTCGGCAATACTTAACTTAGTTTTATGCTTCTCTTTTAAAGGCCAACATTTAGCACCATAGCTCATGAATAGGGTTTAATGTATGTCTTAGAAGTATACGACCAATTGAATGGTAATTTGGGAATAAGAGGTGACATATGTAGAAAGCATTGAGGTAGACTTGTTCGATAACTCAACACAGATCAACTTACAACGCTCCCAGGAGTGTAATCCGGTATATGTATGGTATGGTTTTGGAGAGACTTTTGGTCCCTTCGGCCATACTCGTATTCTATTTTAGAAAGAGCAAAGACTCTATACCAACTTAGCAATCCTACGATTACTCCACCTTTCTTAAGACTTTTATAATAAGGAAGAAGAAACGCGATAGGCTGCAACCTGTCAAGGACACAGACGTCTGAATTTGCAGTTTTGTGGAGTGGACTCCTCCCTAGTCCCGCATGAGGCTACGACCAACATGTTTGATATACAGCCAGGTAAAAAGGGCTCCAGAACGCATATAAAGACGCCTTATCTGCAGTACCACAAGGTGAAAAAGAACAAGCAATGGCAAAAGTCGTAGCTTATCTGTTTTGAAGCAAGAAGCAATTCCATGAGCGCGCTAGCGCGAAAGCCGTTGCGCGTTAGCACGCGCATCCTTTTTCTTGCTGAGCCCTGTAGTTTTTCACCTTCAAAAGAAGGCGCCAATTCTTTAGTAGTGAACTAGGTCTCGGATTGCTTGGCGCTCTCAATGTGAGTCTTGCCTGTGTTGTACTTGAATTGACTCTCCCCTGTTTGCTTCTTGTTGATCGCTGTATGAAGAAATGACAGGAAACTAGATATGAGTAGATGTTGATAAAAAAACAAAACGACTCTCAAGAAATATGGAACAAAATAGTCTCACTTGATGCTTTTCTTCTTTGTAGTTTCATATTCAGAGTTCTGGCAATGTTCTTGAAACTTCGAAACTCCAAACTCAACCATGATAAGAATGCTACAATGGTCTAAATTCTAAACTTCACACGCCCATTTACTTCGCAACCTCCCACTACTTCATCTACCGAAATGGTTGGGCAGATCTAATGTCTTCTAGCATGAAACCAGCTCATGATCCTTAGGAGTACTCAATTGTAACTTGGTTAGGTCGTTTCATTAGGTTCATGAGGAGTTACAGGCGGCAAACATGAGAACATGCATTATGTCAATCACAAATCTGCTGTTGGGGCTCTTGCGATGCACGTGATACGTCTGGCTCTTTAAATTTCTCTTGTTGATATACAAGCCGACTAATCTAACAGTATGGGAAATCTTGGAAAGAGGAGTAGGCATTCTGGGGGGTATAGGCCCGACACACGAAGCAAGAGGAAATTGGTACCCGCAAGGCTGGCGAAGTTGGCAAAAGAAGCAGGCAAAGTAGAGGCAGCAGTTGCGGGTTCAGGCGTGGCTAAATCAATATCCTCGTATGGGGTTGGTAGAGTTGGTAGGAAGCACAGTTGGCGATAAGATGGTATTGGTTTCATTCTTTCTAATAAGGAAATCTCTCTTCCCGGAACTGGTCAATCAAATAGACTAACAATATAGGCACTCATTGACACAGTTCTGTAAATGGGAGATGTCTCATCCGGTTAAGCTGTCGCAATCAATCTTTCTCTATTTGGTAGTAGTAAAAATGGGAGATCCAACATTACTTGATTAAGCCTTGAGAAATCAAGGTTAAGCAAGTGCTTTGCCAGAAAGCAAATAGGAGCTCGTATTTAAATCAGAGTACACTCATCCCGGGCAGGCGAAAGGGGCTTCGGGTGGAAGGAATTAATCAAGTAAAGTGCGAATGAAAATTGTTTGAATGATCTATTTCTTAGCTCCGCTACTCTACTGACTTAGCCTTTCTTTTGTTTTCGTATAATGAGAATACAGATAAAGAGTATGCCCAAATAGAGTAGGAATTTCTTAGTGTTTCATAGGTGCAATCAATTAAGAAATTAGGGAATTGGGGCTTTCGCTTTCTTTTCATGGATGTTGTTCTGAGTGCACCACATGATTTTTGTTTCGCTTTGCACCTCTGTTTGAGAAAAGAAAGCTAGCTACTGCTAGAAACTAGACTGTTGTAGTGGGCGGTAGTTGGAAACACAATACCGACAGAAGCAATCCCCAAGCATTATTTTAAAGCACATTAGTCTTAGTGTGAAACACAAGCCAATAGAAAGAAAGGGGTGCAATAGGTCACTATAGGAACATGAACCCTCTAGACACTTCCTATTAGGCCTAGAAAAAGAAAGTAAAAGGGGAATTCCAATTACAGACTTATAGTAGGAATAGGCCCATGCAAAAGAAGTCTATCAGGAAAAGGAAGTCAAAGAGGGCAGTTAGCCGCTCAAGCCAATCTTTCTTGTTTTTTTCATATTCAGAGGATTTTACATAGAGTTTTATTGAACGCTTCTTTCTCGGCGACGTAGTATCTTGAATAAAGGTTTAGCTTGATATCGATTTGTAATGACACATCACCACCATCTTACAAAATTTTCATTTCATTCTAAGCGGTACTATATCACACAATAGGCCCGAAGCATTCCTCCACTTCAACTAACCAACTTGAATTCTACTAATAACGTCCCCATCCATATTACCATCACTTTAAACATGATACTCGTGATATCTAAAGCATTCACCTTTTAATAGTGACCATCTTTACAATTCTGCTACTAGAGCTACTATTGCTAAAATTACATTCCACGTATTCAGTTTTAGACCTACTCAAAGAAAGGCCTTTAGAGTCCATCTATAATTCAAGTTCTTTCTGAATTCTTTCTCTAGTCTTATCCACAAGAAGGATATCACTAGTGAAAAGCATACGCTAAGACACATCCTTATGTAAAGGCCCAGTAAGAGCATCCATAACTAAAGCAAAAGGATATGGGCTTAAGGCCGATCCCTGATGTAATCCAACTGAAATAGAAAAATATTTGGTCAATCCTCCTTCCGTTCGAATACAAGTAACTCTAGTATACATATCTTTAATCACTTGAATATAAGTCATATCAGCGTTTTTCTTCTGTAGAACTCTCCAAAGGATATCTTTTAGAATCTTATCGTAAGTTTTTTCTAAATCAATAAAAATCATATGTAGATCCTCTTTATTCGCTATGAACTTCTCCACATCAAACCTCTCAATAAATGCATAGCTTCCATAGTAGACCTGTCGAGCATAAATCCAAATTGATTATGAGAAATCCTTGTAATAGGTCTTAAACTGATTTCAATTACCCTCTCATAATTTTAAACTATGACACATCAACTTAATTCCTCTATAATTTGTGTGCATCCCCTCTATTCTTAAAAATGAGGACCAAAATACTCTTTCTCCACTCCTTAGGCATATTTTTAGTCTTTAAAATAATATTAAATAGATTAATAAGCCAAGAAACTCTCAAATGTTCTATATATTTCCACACTTCAATTGAGATATTATCAAGTCCTACAGACTTTCCACCATTGGTATTCTTTAAAGCCTCAACTTCTTTTTCACTAAGGTGAAAATAAAAATGAAATATTTTATTATTATTAATGATATTAAGATCAGTAAGATCGATCGTATTTTCAAAAACTTCATTAAAAGGTTTATCAAAATAACTTACCCACCTATGTTGAATATCTTTATCTAAAAAAAATACTTTTTTATTTTCATCTTTAATACACTTTACTTGAGTTAAATCATTACTTTTCTTTATCTTTGTTTGGCTAGTTTATATATATATTTTTCATTATCTTTAGTACATAATCTATTATAAATATCGCTAAAAGCATAATTTTGAGCATCACAGATTGTTCTCTTAAGACTTCCTACGGGCCGTTTTTATATTTTTCCCAGCTCTTTAAGCTTTTACGTTTAAACCAATGTTTATAACATAACTTCTTATATTTTATCTTTCCTCGTACATTATTATTCCACCACTAACTACTTTTATTTATAAAAAAATTTTCTTTTTGATTCTCCAATTACATCTTTTGTCACTTGTTAATAGTGTTTGTTACTTTATCAAACAGAGAATTTTTTCTTCATGAACATCCCAAATCTTGAAATCTTGAAGTTTACTCATAAAAATAATTTTAATTTTATCTTTTAGGTGCCCCCATCTAATTCTACTACAAAGATACCTAGTATTTTTTATTTTACAACTCTTTATCTTAAAATCTAGAACTAATAATCGATATTAAATACTTAAATTCTCACTTAGAATGACCTTACAGTCTTCACATTCAGGACTATCTCTTCTTCTCATAAAAAAATAATCAATTTTTGTTTTATTAGATCCATTCTTATAAGTAATAAAAAATTTCTCTTTTCTTGAATAAAGTATTAATAATAACAAAATCATACGCTAAAGCAAAATCTAATATGACTCTACCTTCCTCATTAATCACTCCAAAACCGTAATCATTATGAATGTTTCTAAAATCTTCTACTACTCTACCTACGTGTCCATTTAAATCTCATTCAATAAATTTTTTTCCTTCAAGAAGTATCATTTATAATGTCTTCTAAGTCATTCCAGAATTTTCCTTTAGAACCTATATCTAAACCTACTTGAGGAGCATAAACACTTATAATTTTAAAAATATTAATATCAACAGCAGTCTTAAGAGGCACAATTCTATCTCCATTTTTACTAATTTTTACAACATTATCTTTCAAACTCTTATCTATAATTACACCTACACCATTTCTAGTGCGACTTTACCTGAATACCAAAGTTTAAAACCTAAGCTATCAATCTCTTTAGTCTTTTTTCCAACCCATTTAGTTTCTTGAACATATGAGATATTTATCTTTCTATGAATCATAATATCAACTAATTTCATTAATTTACTTGTGAGAGTAACCATATTCCAAGATCATATCCTAATATTAGTTTCACGGAAAAACAACTTTATCTGTATCCATCTGTAATGTGAGAACCCTTATTTGACACTACACACATGCGCCGGTGTAGCGTCCCTTGCACACTTTTCATTGTATTCAAGTCACGCAGTGTGTCGCTTCTAAGAGACGCCTTAACATTTACAAAATAATCAAAAGGATTCATGTCATGTTTTTTTCAACAAATTTTGTCATATCTAACACTAACCCAATTCAATTTATTGAGAAGATTTGAATTTGACTCAAAATTTAAGCGAGTTTCAATTTTTTAATTTCAAATAAAATTGCCACTTATACATAAAACATATGCATGGATGAGGTTTCACCATTTTTGAAACTGCCTGAACAACTACTTTCATGGCAATTCAAACAATTTTTCCAAACAACCTAGAGTTGGGAGAGTTGGGCCTGCATTAAATCACCAACTAATGCAAGTTTACATAAAAGTACGATAGAACCACAATAAAGGTAGGAAACATGTGCCACATTAAAGTATATATATCCAACTATCCATTTTTTTTACTGTTAGCACGCCAAGCTAAAAGTTCTATTTGAACAGATCAACATATCATATGATGTAATGCCGCCTAAAAATAAAAGTGGTTGAGTAACGGAACATTCCAAATTAATTTGGTAAGAAAAATCCTTTCAACCACTTATTGAAGTGGTAGAATCATAGCTCTACATGTACAATAGAGAAGTCTAAATTTCTAACTAGAAAATCATAACTGATAAACTAGAGAAACAGTTGATTTAAGGAATGTTTCTGGAACATCATGTGAAGAGAAAATCAAGCATAACAATCATAAAAGCATCAAAATACCATCCCGCAAGCATGAACAAATTGTACACTAAAACTGAAATCCGCTTTTACCTCAGGCTCATTAAGATCCACGTTGTTGCCCGTTTGGGCATGATTCCCCTGAGTAGCAGCAGAGACCACATTCCTGACTACGTTAACAAGTTCTGGAGGAATAGCAGAGCTGTCAAAGGTAATTGGAAAGGACGCAAAAGAGCTGCTACTACTGGTAGAATCTCCCATTTTGGCATTTGAATCTTGCCGGTGTCTTGACTCAGTGTTCTAAGAAAATTAAAATGAAACAAACCACAGTAAAACAAAGATGATCAGAAAAGAACTGCAAGCATGAATATTCATGATTGGGCAAACAAAATAAACCATCAGCTGCAAATCTGAATTACATGCTATTAATAAGATGAAATGATGACACCTAATTGAAAAAAAATATAAATATTATAATTACCTGTTCAGTGTCAAATGTTGAGCTTTCAACCAGTTTCTGTTGGGCTGCCTGCAATTTTGACTTAAAAATAAATTACATTGAGAGGCAACCACAATATTGGAATGAGCAGCAAGCAGTAGAATGCAACTAATCAAAGGGAATAGCAGAAGAAAATATACATTCTTAAATTGTTTTCAATTCCACCGTACCCTGATGTTTTCTTTGATAGACTCATTATTCGGGTCCAACTGAAAAGCTGCAAAAATGTAAAACAAGTTAGGGTCACAAAGTCATTCTGTGAAGTGCCAAATATAAAGCAGTCACATCAGTCTGTCCAACTAATCCTAAGAAGATGGCAGCATATATGATGAAAAACAACACAAAGCAATAAAATGTAAAAACTCTATTACAATATAAATTATCACATTCTCACATCTAATGCGGCAACAAATTGCTTTTCAATGTTAAACTCAGATAATATCATCTGATGTCAATTCTAGTTTACATTATCTTTGCAAATCGATTATAAACATCATATTAAAAAATGCTTGCATCTTGATCATTACATAATAACATGACACCACAGATCATTACAATGTAATCATATCTTTCTAAACCATTTCAAACTATTCTCTTTGATCTTCAACCCGATTGAGTACCTAAATTTTCTAAATGCTGAGTTCTTGAACAGGACACGCCCATATATAAACTCTTTATTTGATCATTTTTCACTAGCCGGCAATCCTTGTATTATAAGGATGGTAGAACAGAGTAGCAAATTCCACAACCGAAAGCAAAACATTACAGACGAAATAGTTTACAAAAAGGGTACCAAACTAATTGTTAGTTCATATAATAACGTAAATAAAATAAAAATGTGATCTCCAATGATCCCTAAATTAATTTCAGGTGAAATAGATAACTAAAGCAAAGTACTTCATGCTGTATTAAGCTTCCATGAGCATCCTATAAAAAAAATAAAGATACCTCTTAAGAAGCCCTTCTCTAATGCTTCAGCATAATTTCCTCGATTATAATAAGCCAGACCAAGGCGACTGTATGCCTTGCTGTAAGTTGGGTCAATTTCAATGGACTTCAAGCAATCTTCAATAGCTTCAATATATTTCTCCATCTGAGTGTAAGCAGCAGCCCTGAATGGTTAGGCTTTAGCATCCAGCCATCCAATTGTAAATTTCAAAGCAAGTGAAAAGCTAGTGATATAAGCAGCAAAGAATGAACTTTATGAGATGTTTAAGGAAACACAAATTTCTACAAAAAAAAAAGAAATAAATAACTTCAATGTATGAGTCAAACATAGCAACCCAGCATATTCCAGTGAGCTAGGCTCCCACTAGAAACAACATACTGAATAATCCAATTCAAAAAAATTTCCCCTTTTTATTGCTTTCATTGTTATATGTTATCTCTAAAAGTGGAGACTAACCTCAAAAAGATTGTCCAAGGAAATAATGGAAATCAAGCGCCAAAACAGGGTTCAGTTCTATGAGCAATAACATGATTTTGACATTGAGTAGTTATCTGTATCATAGTCACAGTTAAGGACACGGAAAACAGTGCACAAGGGAAAAAAAAAAGATGACAAAAAAAAGCAACAAAAAGAGAGAGAAGAGGCAAAGTTGAGTGTGTGAAAAAGAGGGCGCCTAAACCTACAGATATTAGCACATTTATCTGCGCTGAGCCTTTCAAATAATTAGATTACTGCCAATATGACGTGAAAGGTATCAAATAGCTTACAAGTTGATATGTAGGATATGAGCGTACGAGATAACTCCAAATTTATACACATCTTAATAATTTAAAATTATCACCAATCAACAACAACAACAACAACAAGACTTTATCCCACCAAGTGGGGTTGGCTACATGAATTCTTTTTCTCCATTGCGTCCTTTTGAGTGTCATATTTTCATTTACTTCTAATAAATTAAGATCATTTTTTATACAATATGCCCAAGTGTTTCTAGGTTTACCATTATCTTTCTTAACATAAGTCGAATCTAAAACATCTATTCTCCTAACTGAATCATCAGATGGTCGACGTTTAATGTGACCAAACTATCTAAGACGACTCTATCTAATTTTGTTTGCCATTGGAGCTACACCAACCCTATCATGGATATAATCATTTCACAATTCGTCTCCAAGTATAAAGCCACTCATCCACCTAAGCATTCTCATCTCCGCAACACTTAACTTAGTATAATGCTTTTCTTTTAAAGACCAACATTCAACGCCATAGAGCATTGCAAGTCTCACCACCATCTAATAAAATTTTACTTTCAGTCTAAACGGTACTTTTCTGTCACACAATAGGCCTGAAGCATTCCTCCACTTCAACCAACAAACTTGAATTCTACAAATAACATCCCCATCTATATCACTATCACTTTAAACAATAGACCCAAGATATGTAAAGCATTCACACCTTTTAATAATTTGATCAACCATATAGTTACAACTCTGTCACTAGAGCTACTACTACTAAAATTGCATTCCATGTATTTAGTTTTCTATTGATTATCACCAATCAATAGAAAAAAAATTTTGTGCAATCTTGATCAACATAAAAAGAGTACAAAATTGGGCACATACTTCAGTTGGAAAAGCAATGTAGTCTAGGAAGAAACAAGTCCATCTTTACAAAGTATTCCTATCAGACAAATAAACTAGGCAAATAATGAGAGCTGGAAAAAGAAACCTCAAAAAAGAAAAGAAATTTAAGCAGTTAAGTTATTGCAAAAGGACTTGCAATTACGATTGAAATGATTAAGAAAAGATCAAGTAAACAACGAGAGCTGAATAATCAAGCACCATTAAATAGTGATGACCCTGTCCCAAACAAAGATTTAGAATAGTGCTTAATAGCCAAAACGAGAAGCATCAGAAGCCACTGACGCGCCCCAAAAAACCTTCAATGTTTAAGACAGCTCATAGATAACTCACAAACCTATCGAACTTGCAATCTAAAGTTTTCTGCCAAAAATGTTAAGCACTAGTGCTGGCTCAAACATCCACTAGGCATCAGACCAGGCGAGTCTGTTGCAAGCCATCCTCATCTCCGGCATAAGCGAACCCTCGCATCCATCACAATGCCTCATGTGGCCTTTACATAGCACATGTCTCCTTATTGCAACGTCAGTGTGCACTCCCACATGCAAGTATGTTGTTCAGCAAGAGTGTTCCATGATTGCATTGTTTTCATCAAGCGCTCCTAGGTTTTTCATCTCATGCATGTATGTGGTTCACGTCTCTAAAGTTGTGGATTATGGCTCACCTTCCCTTCTCTCCCACCGCATTTTGGAGGCTCAATGTGGGTTGTCACTGATGCTAAAGTCATAAGGTGTCGGCATCTCATTTGCTCTTGGTACCTCTGGCACCGACGACGGCACTCATTTTAATGTTACCTTCAGTTTTTTCATAGGATGTGGAATGTGTTTTTCTCTCACATTCATTATTGTGCTTGTCTCTTATGTTGGTCCTATGGGGGGATCTTTTGTCATTCCAATTTCTTTAGTTCCTAATCATGCATTGGAGTCTCATCAGATCCCAACTCCCGCATCGACTACTTCCATGATTTTGGTTGACCACCTAGTGAAGTTGCCGCCTCCATCATAGGCGGCCACTGACTTTTTTAAAATATATCCTCTTTTATTCTATCCGGAGATTTATGAACCTTCTGCCACACAGCTCCTACAAGCATTTATTAATTTTGTTCGTGTTTGCTAGTTTTCAACCCTCTCCATCCAATAACTTTTTTTTTTCAAAATGCTTCAACAACACTCCAACAAAATAGCTTTCACCTTAGCAACTCCGCTCTCCTCTTCATTGATAAGGAGATTTATGTACTTGATAAGCAACTCACCCTCTCAATTATCAGCAAATATTCTATGGGTCATCTCAACAAGGAAATAAGTTGTGGATTTATGTCTAATTTACATATAATGGGTCCTTTGAGCTCCATCATCATGATACCTTCCTTTAAAGTGCATTACACATAACTTCTCTCAGAATCTCATATTATATCAATAGCTTCCCAATGAGAATCTAAAATGGTCCCCCATTTTAATAGCTCTATGAAAGCACATGATAATCCTATTTGGATTTCACTTTCGTTTCCTTATATGTGTTACTTAAACTAGTCGTGGCTCCTATTTTTGGAAAACCTTCGCACCCAAATATCATGATAGCCAGTCTTTCTAGGTCTTATGTGGCTTAAATATTGATGGAATTAGACGTTAGATCTCATTTTAATAAGATATGGATTGGGTCCCCATCCTTTGGGTATTGACAAAATGTAAAATGTAAAAACATCCCATCATACTGCTAGTGCATATTTATTAGTGTAACTTCTCATACTACTTCAAGGCTCATTTTGAGTTGTAGAATTCTAAATATCAGATGCATGACCGTCCACCAAAAACGCATATTCAACCTGCTAACCAGTTGGGAGAAGATCCTCATTCATTAGTTCAGGTATGTTCCCAAAACGTGAATCCATTTTCAAACAAATAGTGGCTAATATGCTTGCACCTACTAAGCCCTTGGTATTGGCCATTTTGTCAACTGATATTATCGCTGAAAATAAGCCTTGAGATATTGATACACCTCAGCTTCATCATACTTATGAACACGATGACATTAATATATCTCGACAACCATCTGATTCAAATTAGAGCATCAAAAATGTTGCTTTTACGGTGGATAGAAGATTTCATATTCATAGTATCATGGAAGACAAAAATTAGAAGAAACATTATCAGCGCTCATCTAAATTTGCCAGAGCTAAAGCTAGATAATCCAAAGGGGCCATTTTATGATTTTTATGATCCATTAGATATTTCATCCTTGGTTCTCTGTATATATATATATATATTGTCCCTTTTCCCTTTTCTCTAGCAATTCTTGGTAAATAACCTTGTTGTACTGATTTCATCGCCTATTTAAAATATTTTGCTTTTGAAAAAAAATGCATCACATTAAGTAGAGATAAAAAAATATGTATGTTCCAGCAAGTTGAAAACCTAGTACTCTCATACATGCAAATTTCATTGCATCTCAAAAGAGGTGCATTATAATAAACACCAACAGGAGCCCAGAAAATCTTCTTAAGCCTCCAATGAAAGCTGGTAATCAGTACAAATTTTGAGGTACTAGCGCTTTATAAAAAAAAAAAACCCTTCTATTCCATCACCACAATTGTACCAAAGCGCCAAGTTTTCATGGATCTCATGAGGTTGTATTATCATTATATCAGTAATTGTCTATAGAATACACATAGAAACCATGCCTGAGCGGTAATGCCAATTGTATCAACTTATTACACTACTTGTCTCAAAAATTCAAAATCAGCACAGATGTCACCATCCTTTATTATCTATTAAGTTATATTAAGACATTCTCCTTATGATGAGAGAATTACAGGGAGACTGAGGAGACTTCATCTGGCACACGGAAGAAAGATGAAGGTAGCAAAAGAAAGAAAACTGAAAGCAACAAGCAAACAAAATATGGCATCTACTGAGTTCCATCAAAATATTCTCTAAATGTTAGTATACTAAGAATAACAAGGCTAATAACAATTTGATGACTAAAGGGGCGGCTATAACTTCTTGTAAAAATAGTTGTCGAATTGTTGTTATAAAATAGATTTTTTGCAAATAACCCTTGGAGCTAATATTAGAAATTTGTTTTTTTTTTAAAGAAGTCAGGCAACAATTTTGATAACTACCACACTCTAGTAGAATTTGTTTGGTTGTAACAAGCTACTTCTCACCACAGGAATTTCTATAAATAGTAGGAACAGTGTAGCCAAACAGAGGTGTTATAATGGTCTTAAAACAAAGCAACAACCAAAAAACACTACCACAAATAGACCCCAAGTCTTCTAGTAAGTAACCAGAATATGACAGCAAAAGAAAACCGAAAAAGAAACAAGCAAAGAATAAGAATATCAGATTGACAAGGTGAGTAAAACAGAGAAGATGGATGAATTTCCATTATACCATTTCTCATCATGCCAAATAAAAGCAAATAGTGTAAATGGCACAAGCACAAAAATCAGTGCATGTTTCTACGCCTAAAATGCTTATGTTGAACTGTCAATTGCTTTCAGTATGCTTGAATATGTCACACCTGTTACAGTAGTAAACAGCATTTTTCTCATGGAGGGCTATGGCAAAGGTATATAGTTCAACAGCATCAGAGTACAACTTCAACTTCATAGAAAGATTACCTAATAATACAATCAAAATAGCATATTGCAGTAAATAGCAGAACAAGTCAACAACTGAATAAAAAGGCTACAAAAAAGACATGAAAGGTAAATCATTTCAAAAAAAAAACTCTGTAAATAATCCAAACATGAAGTAGAACATTGTTAAAATCATTGGCAAGTAATATTGAAGTGAACATTCTATAAACATACCAAACATCCCAGAGCGTAGTTGTCAGCCTCAATCCAAGACAACAGAGAGAAACGATGAAACAGATAAAAAGGAATCAGTTGTTGCATACCTTTAGCTTTGAAGGTTTCAGCAAGGCTGATAAGATTCATTATTTCTCCTTCAGAATTTTCAATCTCCTAATAATATGAAATACCTCATGTTTAATAAATACAAGTTAAATATATCAAAATTTCAATATTATAGAGGCACAAAGGTAAAACTCCTAAGTTGAAAATTATAAAAAAGGCAAAGCAATCGGGCTCATAAATATAATGTTAGAAATCTACAGAAAGTCTGAGAAAAACGCTCAAACTCTAACTAGAGCATGAAGTGGCTCTTCTGGTGAGTCAGACGTTGCAGTATTAATCAATGGCCAATAGTCAAAGGTATAATCCAATGGGATATGCATTTAATCTAGCTAAACTTCCATTATAGAAAAGGACGCTAACAACAACAAAAGGAGCGTATCATGCATCTTCATACACAATCTTTAAAGTAAATCACCTTAAAAAACAGTGTCAATTTTTCCTCAACCGCTTGTCATTGGAAGATATGCTGTTACATATACCACGCAACAACTAATATTAAATCACCAAATAATAATGTTCATTGATAAGAATGCCTTAATCAAACCCTACATGGCCTAAAAAATTTGACGGCAGACAAAATTTTGGTGATGTCAGCAAAATGTCAGAAGCTTATTGCGATCACAATTATCTTATACTAAAAAAGAAAAATAAGCATAAAGCACCTACTAAAATAGGGTCTGGGAAGTAATTATTGCATGCAACCTTACACTTGCATTTACAGTGAGGTTGCCTTCATATAATATCATAATTATATTGTTTAACCAAAAAAGGAAAGGAAAATAAGAGCGAAGTCGTACTTTTATTGTATCATGAAAAAGCTGTGTTGCTTTTGCTACCCTCAGAGGGTCCTCGATTTCTCCAGATGTTGAAAAAAAATTAATTTTGTCAAGTGCAGCGTAAAACTTCACAAACAGCTCATCTCTTAAATCTCCTCCTAAAAAATAAGCATGGTACTATCAATACATTATCAGTGTTTCTTACATAATCTCCTTCATCAATGGTCAAGTCAAGCCAATAGAAGTGAAGAACATAAGAGTCTTTATCATGCATTATTTTCCGGGCAAGCTGAAGAAATAAATCTATTAGGATAATCATTCTCCTAATTAAGTATATTAAATGAAGGGCTAAAAACAGAGTAGCACAGACAACATTCAACAAAATGAAGCAGTATAACACTAACAAAGGCCAAAGAAATGCAATGCAACTTCTTTCTATTAGCACCCTACAAGAACAAGTATAGAAATCGCCAGGAAGAGATAATGGCTCTGGCATATCCAGATGGCAAGAGAAAAATAAATAAATAAAAATATATTATATTTTTTAAAATTTTAATATTTTAAATATTGATGTGCTAGTATCATCCTCTTGTCAGCTACATTCAAGTAAGCCAAAGCATCATTTGATCACCTTTGGCCAGATGAAACAAATAAAAAATTGTCATGGCCTCCTCACTAATGCCATAGTTTGAGGGCCAAATGTGCCCAAACGAAATCTTTATTATTTGTTAATTAGCAGAGAAACACAAACCTTTTTATAAGTTTTCTTCTCACACCTGGCTCTAACTCAAAATATTTGAGTTTAGCTTGAGCAAGACTTGCTCGAAATCGAAGTACAATTCAAGTCTATATGAAGACATTTTTAGCAAACTTGAATTAATATGAGCCAATTAAAAGTCTAAAATTTTCAAAATAGGCAGCAAATGTTGATTGCAAAACTCAAAACTTGAGACATTTTAAAATTAAATAAAAACCTTAAACTAAATTAAGACAATAAACTACTCCAACCAATGTTTTAGACAAGAAATAGACTCAAGCACCATTTTAGAATCCAACTCATAACACAACTCAACATTTTAAGTCAATTTTGAATTGACTCAAAACTTCAGTTAAGTACAAGTTTCAAGGAAAATTATCAGCCTAATCACTAAAAAGTGCACCGCGTAATGAATTTATTTCTTTATACATCTTCATCATTTTCTTTTTCACCACCTCTTTTCAGAGAACAAAGTAACCCCTTTCAGTCCCACTTTTCACATCTTGCAGATCAATTTTTTGCATGCTCCTCTGTCTCCACTCCTTTATTGCAGAGGGAAAAAAATGAGCATTTGCAGTGTACTTCTCAAATATTGATTTCAACTTCTTGCACCTTTTCTTCTTCATTTCTTGAGTCATATATCCTATAAAGTGTCCTTAATAAAATATTCCATCAGTTCATATTAATGTTATTTAATCTGTTTGATTTGCATGAAATGCATATACAATGAACTGCCTTGTTTATAACAAGCTATTTCTACCCAGAAATATGAAAATTTTTCTTTCTATTAAGAAATTTACTTCATAAAATATTTGTAGTTCAATAATAGTTTTTAAGTACCATACATTTTAAATGAGAACTGTTTACATTTGGGTAAAAATACTGCAATTGTCCACATCTTAAGTTAATGTTTGGCCAAATATTCCGCAATAATTAAAAAAAATATGTTATATTTTCAAAACTTAGTGTTCTCTGCAGAAAAGGCAAGCATGGCACCGTGCATTCACCTAAAATGACTTTGAGCTGCAGTTCCGTGACAGAATTTTCGCCTCAGCAAATATGGCTACTTTGTGCTGCTAAACAAGGATTGCAAGCAATCAGCACAAAAGTTCACTGAAGAAAACACAGAATATTTTCTTCAGTATTTGTGATGGAAAGGAAGTTAAGGATCATAATAAATTATCCAATGCCAGATTCTAGTAGTTCAGCAAGAATGAACAAAAAACAAACAATAGGCTTAAAACTAAATTAGCTTAATGTTGATGGCCAAAGTTATAATAGCTAAGAAAAAGAAATTTACCTGACAGATGTTGGGTTTCAGACTCGTTTCCACTCTGAATGTAAGAAGAAAGAGAGAGATGTTAATAAAATTAATAATTGGAACTATTAACTGGTTGTTAGAAACCCATGTAAAGAATACGTTTCAAATAATGCAAAAAAGAAATTGGTCGGTGCTTGTATAAGTAAGATGTTGATGTAATTTTTGGGCACAGAACGCTAAAGAAAATAAATTTTAAACACATCATCATACTTTATCAGATTCTGATTTCCAATAGAGCGCTGCGACATTGAGATATGATAATGCCTTGCTAATCATATCATATTTTGTCCAAGTTTAAGAAAAAAATTATCCACTAAGAGCTACAAAAGCTTTTCTGTTGTGAATTAGATCAGGTGACAAAACAAAAAATTCAATAGTTTGGTGTCAAAGTTCAGGAAATTTTAATAATAAAGAGGATATTACAAAAATCAATAATACAATGACCAAACTTAGATCCAATCGGAGGTTGAATAAATACAGCAATTTAGCGAGCAGTTCATTCATTTAAACGTTTTAAAAAGCATATCAAACTCTAGCTAAATACAGAAATTCAGGAGTTCATTCATGGAAACATCTGAATATGCACGTCAAACACTAAACGGAAACTTTATATCATGATTGGATATTTAGCTTTCAAGGGAGTGTGTGGTGAAAGATCCCCAATGCAGGATCAGATGGGTTGATGCACAGCCGCCCTACGCCTAAGAAGATCCCCAATGCAGGATCAGATGGGTTGATGCACCGCCGCCCTACGCCTAAAAAAATTGTAAATATGCTTCAAAATGCAGCTACATATGATTTCCTCCAATCATGTCCTCCAGCAAAAAAATCATACCCAGTAGAATGTCAAACAAATGTTTGTGCAAAGAAACTCCACCAGAAAATGACATGATAATACAAGATCATGTCAAAGAGAAAAAAAATATATATGTCAAAAGTAGTTTGTGAATACAACCAAATCTACCAATTTTTGTTGTGGCGAACTTCAAAAAAACATTTTGTAATAGAGAGATTCAGAAAACAATTGAATTAAAACACTCAAATGCAAATACCAATTAATAAATTGAGTTCCAATTACTAACTTCATTTTATTTCACCAGTTCAAAAGTATCGAAAGTGGGGTCAGTTAGTGTGCTTCTCAATTCTTTACATACCAAACATTAAGTGTTATAAAAAAGGTATTAAAAGCTTCTCAAAATTAAGGTTTTGAAAATTGGACCACATATTAACTAGAATAATGTACAAAGCTCATAGGTTCAATAGAGATTCAATCAGGTTAAAGTGAAATGGAATAATAAATATTTCAATTATTTAATTATCATTTATATGATATAGGATTTCTAATAATGATAAATTAGATGATAAAAAAAATAAAAAATATTTCATCACATTTACAACATTAATAATAAAATTAGTCAAATAAATTTATAAAACAGTAAACTAATTTCTAAAACTAGTTCCCCAGTTCAATTTATAGTCAGAAAACCACTAAACTAACAAGGCTTTGGTAAACAAAATCTTGATACCATCAATTTTATAATAAATAAATCGATTTATTTTCATTTGCTCTCGAAGGAAAATCAATCCTAAGGCATCAGTGCGTGAATGAATTATAGCTGCACACAAAAAGATCTATGATTTTTTTTTTAAGATTACAAGTCATCTAAATGAACTGATAGTCTCCAAAACTAGTACGAATTCAACAATCTGACGGTTCAATAATTGGTTCTTATAATGTTTTCTAACCTTCACGCAATCTGGTTTTTTATAATTTAATCAAACAAACCAAAAGGGCTAATTCATGATCCAACTAGTCTAATACTTTTTAAATCGCTTGTCAAAATACACAAGAGAATATCTTCATAATTAGATCTTCGTGATATCTAAGTTGAGAAAAAAACAATAGATTGCGAAAAATTGTCAGCTTAAGAATACTCGAGTTTAAGGGAATTGGAATGTTTGTAAGGGTTTTCTGGCAGTAAAATTTAAGGAAAGATTAGATTTGAATTAATATAGAGGTTTTGAAGATAAAATTTAAAAGCTATTTTGATAGAATTTGTACAAAAAAAATTGGCTTAAGTTGGTAATGAATGATATTTGGTTAACGTCTAGAGCTAATTATGTGCCATGAGGAGTCTTGAGAAGATTCATTAACTATGATGGTTGGTGGCTTAAGAACAGGAAACAAAAAAATACTAACATCATTAATAGAAATCTTCATCACAGTGCAAGACATTGTCATTTTATGCGGTAATGATGAATATATAGACGAAATTGGGCTTAAATTCCAATTGATATATAGTCGTAAAGGAAGATAAGAAAAAAAAATATTAAATTTGATCAACAATTAGGAAGAAAAGATGATAAGAGAAAACCAGTCTGGCATGTCTTTTTTTATGCCTAATTTTTTTTTTATTTATCACATGTTTTTGAATGAAATTGCACTTTAAAGAAAGATTATTTTCATGTTTATCTTGCAGGTATAACACTTGGAGCTGAAACGGGACGAAACGAAAGCGAATGGGAGCAAATGGGGTGCTACCGGTAGGTTGGCGCCTAGGCGCCAGTTTCTGCCCAGAAAACAGAGAATACGGCGCCTAGGTGCATGAACTGTCCAGGGGCGATTTTTGCAAGCCTCCAGGAGTTATTTGACGAATCCAGATGGTTGGAAAAGACATTTTGGCATTTCTAAGTCCTAGAATTCTCCAGGAAAGTCAAGAGATCATAGATAGGAGTAGAAAATGTAGATTTTTACTTTCCTAGATAGATTGGAGAGGGAATTGAGAGATATTTGTACAAGAATTGTATCAGCATTGCCTGGAACAACAAGAGGCTTTGTTAGAGAGATTTTCATCTTTCTTTCAGAGGGAAGAAACTAAGTATTGTGTTCTTCATTGTCTTGTATTTATTGTAATCACTTATCTAGTGGATTTTCTTTGATTTAATGAAGTTTTCTGTTGTGTGTGACACCTGCTTTGTGAAGTAGAATTCTTGTACTTTTCTTTTGCAATCAATAGGATGAATGTTTAGGATGTTAAGATGCATGATAGAATAGGTTTTTCATATCAAAGTGATGGTTTGTACTTCATGTTTCATTTACTAATCAATTTGGTCAATTGGTATATTAAAACGTGTTGTAAACCCATAAGATTCGGGAGGGCTATTACTTTAACAACTAGGAGGAACCACATTGAATTTATGAGTGAAAAAAAAGTTGTCCAAAGATTTACTGCAACGGTAGATTCGGGAGGGCTATTACTTTAACAACTAGGAGGAATCACATTGAATTTATGAGTGAAAAAAAAGCTGTCCAAAGATTTAATGCAATGGTAGGGAGATATTTATTGATGGGTGCAAATTGGTGTTTCTAGGGTGACAGACTATATTCCTAAGCAATTTGATCTAGGGCTTCGTACGTTAAAACTAAGATTAGCCAATTTGAGAGCAATTAGGATTGAGACTCTGGGGTGATAGGCTAGAAGTGTTGTTGTTATAATCTAGCATTTAAGGAATCGAAAATAGGTTAGTCGAGCTTCTTTATACACTCGACAGAAAGTAAAGAAGAGGATTGTTCCTACTTGACACTTACTACTATTCTAAGCATCCCGCTCCTACTCATTATCTAAGTCACCACTAGAGAAAGTTTTTATATCTCAAAATTTACTAAACCAATTGATTTATTTAGGTTTAACTTTAGATTTAGGTTTGTATTTAGGAAAACACCCTTCATTGACGTTCCAAACTAACACCTGATAGTAGTAGACTAGAACTTAGTCTTAGGGATTTCTTACATTGCTTCTTTGTGGGATCGAAAATTGAGACTCCATTAAATTCCTATATTACTTGAACAATGTATATACTTATGTAGAACCCCTAGTGAGTAAACTATAAATCAAATTCAAAACTTCATAATATATCAATTTTGCTCACTAGCCACCTAAAGAAACTGGGTCAAGTTTTTTGCCAAGAAACTAAATAATTGCATAACTGCGGATCAGGTTAAGTTTTTGGTGTCGTTGTCGGGGAAGCTACGGTAATAACTTTAGGAGACTTTTAGTTGAACCTGGAAGACTTAGATTTGAAAATTATAGTGTTATTATCTAATGTGTTTATTTATTATGAGTTTATTTAAAAGAAAATCCAAAATACCAAAAATATTTTTTAGTGCTTGAAGTATTGTATATCTATCATATAAGTTTAAGTATTTAGAGTTGAATGTGTAGTTCACGTAATGCAGACCTTGAACTATACGACTCAGAACTAGAAAAAATTTTTAGGAGGATTAGAAAACCCTAAGAAGAAAAGTGGCGAGCAAGTGAAATATGTATAACCTTGGGATTCGTCGGGCTGACGACAATAAAGCAAGCGCTTCATGGGAGGCAACCCATAGGTTATCTATGTTAGTGTGTTTGTGAGTTGTAATTATTTGAGGTGCGATGTGTTTGTTTTAATATGGATTTATCAGTTTGATTGATGTTGGTAAATGTTTGGATTGTTAGTGGATTAATTTGATCTTTGTGTCTCATAAGTGAGGTGATTCTTTAACTTCTCGTTGTGATTAGATTTATAATTATTTTCTCGTAGTTGTTGGAATAACGAGTACATTACGACTCAGTTCTAAACCAAACTTGAGGATTAACTGGAGATATGATGAGTTTGGACATAGAATAGGTTCATCTAAATTATGTTACTTCCTTTATCTGACCTTATTTTCTTCAATATGGTTCAATAAACTAGTTGAAGAATAACCTGAGGAAGATCCTACACTATCCTTATAACTGTTAAAGGTGCATAATTAAAGAGATAAGGTGATGTGTGAGATTGGTGCTCGCGAGCCAATATATCAGAGATAAATAAAAGCATTTAAAAGTACCCAATTGATCAGTGATGTGATTCCGTTAGAACTGAAAATAAGGAAAGGAGGTGTGATGAGATGGAGAAAGAAATGATCTCATTTATGTATTGATGTTTGTGTATGCATTACTATAGTATAGAGGACTTGGAGAACATTAAAATATATATTCCTATGTTGATGCTTGTTATGCTAGCTAGACTTTTCTTTAGTTCAATTTCATTCTGGCATGTTTAGTTTATATTTATTATCTCCTGTACACTGTTTTGTTCTAAGTATATTTGTAAATATTTTATAGACACTTGTGGTAAATTTTACTTCTGGGCTGTGATTTTTCTTTCTGCTTATATTTTATGTATTGAATGGTATACATGTTAATGATCAAGTTTGGGGGAAAAAAATTTTTTAAAAGTTAACGTTATTTGTCCTCAATAATCTGTATTTAATTTGATATTACTTTTAAAATGACTTGTGTTATGTGGTGTCATCTTTAGGTTATTATAATTTTGATTTTAAGAATGTTAGAAAAAAAAAACTTAGATGGAATCCTATGTAAAGAAAACTTTTCTAGAGTTAAGACAATCTGTCAGAAATATTATGAAAATGATTTTGCAATTTATGGTAGAAAGATATTTAGAAAGCTAAGATTCTTAAGAAAATGATTTACACTTTCAGAGAATTTAGTCTTTATTGAAACATTTTTCAAACTAAAAAGTGAGGGAGAGTTTCAAGTTTTTAACTTTAAAAAGAGGATAGTGAAATCCAAAATTATTAAGAACCTATCTAGATATAGTAATCCTCACATGAAAATAGAAAAGATTGAAAAAAAAGATTCTAAAAGAAAAAGGAAGAAAAAGGAAAAAAAGCGCAAAGAAATGAAAAGTGAGGAGAAGCTTGAGAAGAAGTCTAATCAAAAATTGATTTCAATTGAATCTTTTTAAATTAAAAGACTTACAAACAATCCTAAACTTATTCTTATTTCAAAAAGTATTAGTCAAATTGGTATAGACAGGGTGCTTAAATTATGTTTTAAGCTTTCTAAAAATCTTTAATTTGACAAGTTTTAATAACTTTTGAAGTAAATAGAAAATCAGGATTCCTAAGTTTAATATGAGATATTCTTACACCCTAGTTCTAGGTTGATTTGCTAGAATTTCTCCTAAGTTATACTATAACATTTCTGAGACAAAATTATAGTAAACTCTACCGAAACCAACTACCTCAAATCAACAAACTTAATTTTTTAAAGTTATAGTGTTACTTGATAACATGTAACATTTAAGTTTGGAGGATTTTAATATATTTTTTTAATGCTTAATTTTTTTTACATTTATCATATGCTTTTGAATGAAATTGCACTTTAAAGAAATGTTATTTTCATGTTTATTTTACAAGTATAATGCTTAGAGCGGATTGGAGTTTAAATAGGGCGAAACTGGGACAAACGGGAGCAAATGGGGGTGTTGCCAGCAGAGTGGTGCCTAGGCACCAGTTTCCT
>NW_018165132.1:523379-527909 GCF_001263595.1 Phalaenopsis equestris | reverse complement strand
CGTTGTCTACTACAGAAGCTGAGTATATAGCAGTGCCAAAGGCTGTAAAGGAGATGATATAGCTATAGGGCTTCTTGAAAGAATTGAGCAAGAAAGATCAGCAGGGCATACTCTATAGTGATAGTCAAAGCGACATATTCTTTGCCAGGAATCCAGCATTTTCAGTCCAGGACAAAACACATTCAGATCAGGTATCACTTCATACGGTCATTGTTGGATGACAGACATTTGTTGCTTGAGAAAATTTGTAGAAGCTAGAACCCTGCTGATATATTGACAAAGGGTGTTACTCTGAAGAAACTAAAGTTGTGCGCAACTTCAGTTGGTCTTCTAGCTTGAAGACATGGGTCTTGAGTTGCAGAGGTATAGGATTTATGTTTGAAGGGTGACGCCACCAGTAGAGGGTATCAGTTTGAGGAGGAAGGACGTTGTAGTCTGTGTACCGGTCTCCAAGTGGGAGATATGTTGAGTGTGGAGCCCGGTAAAAAAAAAAAACTTAACCCCCCCCCCCCCCCCGCCCACACCCCAAAACTCTGCTCCCTTTTTTCGCGAATTAGTTTCTCCCCCATTCGTGAATCAACCCCTTGCTCGCCTCCTTCGGTTCGCAAAAAACAGTTCTTCTGTCTCGGCCTCTCCCAGATTTGCGAAACCCCCTTGCCTCCTTCAGTTCGCGAACCTCCGTCTCTCTCGTTTGCTGGAGGTCGCCGCTTCAGTTCCTTCAGTTCGCGAAAACATGAAATGAGATTTCTCAGAAGGCAGAAAAAGGCATGTTTTCACAGGTGCTCCCTCTCTTAATTGTTTCTGCATGCTTGGCAGAAGGAAGAAGAAGATAGTGAAGAAGAAGGTGTTTGTACTTGATTTCTTCTTGTTGGCTTAAAGCAAAAGAGAAACAAATTTTCTCTTGTACGTTTTTCTTCTTTTTCGGTGCATCTCAGTGTAGAGAAGAAATAAGAGAGAGTGAGAAAGTGGGAAACTTTCTCCTGTCATTGTCGTTGTGATCAACTGATGTAAATTTCTCAATCAGTAAAATCCTCTGCAACTCCGTGGATGTAGGCAAATTTATCGAACCACGTAAATCTGTGTGTCGCTCTGATTTTTTTCTGCATGCAATTTTTCTCGTTCTTTTTTTTCGTTTTATTGCTGATTTATATCCACAGCACTTTGTTCGAGCTTCATATCGAATATTTAACAAGTTGATTGTCGAACAATAAACGAGTTTGTTCATGAACATAAATAAACAAATTTGACTATGTTCATTTTTAGTTCATTTAAAATTTGAGTTTTAAAAAATTATTCGAACTTGTTTATTTACTAATTTGAGTGAAAATGAGAGAGTAGAGTTCGAGTTGTTCATCGAGTGCATTGGGTTATTTACAACCCTGCTCACAATAATGCTTAATGCAACATATTTTATTAAAATAAATGTAGTTCTCTTTATATATATATAGATAGAAATAAATTGACACTTACAAATAAGAATTGCGTGGTATTACGTAAATGCCCCTTCAACAAGTAGACAATAGTCTCATAGCCGACCTTCTCAAGTGTCAAGCTTCGAGCTGACGCGGGAGATGAAGGGCCAGGAAAAGAGAAGCACAGTTGATGAACGAATACACAGAAAAGGGCTTCCAATTTAGGGATCGAAGTCACGAAGAAAAGCAATCTTAAAACCAGAGAGAAATAAAGGCGATGCTGCTCCATCTCCCTCCTATCCGTCACACGATTCCAACCTCATCACCACTGCCCCGATTTTGTTTCTCCATTGCCGCAACGGACCGCCGCATCAACTTCCTGAACTCTGCTGGAAGCGGTAGCGGTGGCCGCAGATGGAAGTTTGCTGACATCGATCCAGGTGCTGTACTTCTCACTTACAAGGATCGATGTTTCTGTTTCTTATTTGCCATGGTTGTATTGTATTAGGTGCCGTTCAGCAGAGGGTGAGCTCATGGCTGTTCAAGGCGCAGACGTTATTTTCAGACGTGGCCGTGCCGCTTGTGAAGCCGGGGTTGAAGCTGAAATTGGATATCGATGGCGAGTCACAGGAAATGGACCTGGAGATGTTTTTGTCTATGGAGATAACCGTTGATCGAAGGACGCCGAACGGGTACCTCTCCCTTGCCGCCGCAGTCTCGATAGAGCAGTTCGGGAGGTGAGGGGAAATGGATATTTGACCTTTTATTGATTATTTGAAGTTTATGCTCAAATTAGGCATTCTAAATATGAGTATATTTGACTTGAATTGATTTTTTGTTGTCTATGTCCTAATTTGGCATTCTAAAAATATCTCCGTGCTGAGTATATGCTGCTGGTTTTATGCTAAACTGTTCTCTGATTTTACAAGGATGGTACAGGATGAGCGGCTTGACTGGTAGAAAGATGCAGAGGATTTTCAAAGCTCTTGCACCTGAGGGGATTCAAGATGATGCACGAAGTTTGGTAGAGTATTGTTGCTTTAGGTACTTGTCAAGGGATAGCTCTGATTTCCATCCTAACTTGAAGGTTTGCACAGTCCACGATGACTTGAATTCTAGAGTCTTGCATGTTTTGGCATTTTATTTGAGTGAAAAGTTGAAGGAATTTCTACTTCCTATATCACTATGTTTTATTGCCTTGTTTGTTGCTCAGTTGTATTGATACCACTTTATCTTGCTGTGATATGAATGAATGCAGTTATCGTTGTCTATATTCGAATGGCCTGTTTTTCGTCAGCTGTTTATTAGTTATTTGCACTTCATCCTATATGTAGAGGAGGAAGCGGAGGATGAGATTTTATAGTTCTTGGTCAAAGAGGTAGGCTGGTTCCTTATAGGTCTTACTGATTACCACTACTAGAAACTTACCTCTTTGAAGTGTATCTTCCATAGCAATTGCAGGATACCTTAGCTTCTATGTTCATTACGCCATTCTGAAGTTGAATGAGATATGCATGCATTAGTGGCGTTATGATAAGTATTGTAAATTAACATTAGTCAAATTATGCTATTATATTTCATTGGCATTACAATTTATAAGAAATAGTGGTATGAAAAATCTGTTATCATTTACATTTGATATTATTAAATAGCTTTGATCATTTCTTCTATATCCAAAAACCAAAAAAAAAGAGGAAAAAACTTGACATATATCTATTATGTCGATAAGCTTGACCGAGGAAAACCATAATATGTTTAAGTACTATGTCTTCCAATTTTCGATACTCTTATGGGAATGACACTTAAAATTGAAACTGATATCATTCATCTATGATATGTCATTGAAGGTCAATTTTCTCCTTAAAACTCTAGATATAGTTAAGTGACCTATAGATCAACATCCTTCATGTCGACTTTCTATAAAAAAATTTTTGTCTGCCAATATCATCACCAAATTTAGTTGTGAGAAGGAAATAAATTAAAATGCTACTGCATGTTTGATCTTCTTGAACTCCATTACATCAAGTACTATCCTATGAATGGCATTCAATACACAAGTATCTTACTAATGTCGGTCCATTGTATTTGTTCCAGTAAGGGCTTCTTAAAAGAAATATTTAATTATGCAGAACTCTCAATATTCCACAATTTTCCAATTTAAATTGGATTGCTTTAGGACTAAATAATAAACATATAATATTATTAGTATTTGTATGGAGATAGTTCTAAGAAGCATTGAATAATAAACATATAATATTTTTAGTATTTGTATGGAGATAGTTCTAAGAAGCATTGCAAGGTTATGCATTTGCTTACTTCTTTCTATTTGTAGCATAAATACCCCTTTTTGTTGTTCATGAACTTGAAACTTCTTCGTATGTTTTTTTTACACAGGAATTATTTGGCAATCCTTGATTCATTAAGCTAAGCTATGGGTTCAACCATCTCAATGTATGGAGATCACAAGGGGAAGATTCTCTTAGGTCTTAATAGTAGAGAATGGTTTTTGCTCAAGTGATTGTAACCAAGCCTACCTAAGGCAACGATAGTGTACTAAAGATCCCCCCCACCACCACCACCCCCCCAACAACTTTAAAAAAAATTGACACTTTGTAATTTTGCCCACCCTAAAAAATTATGTTGGTTCCGCCCTTGTAGTAAGGATATAGAGGTTTACCACCCTAGTAACAGGTTAGGGGTATTAAAAAAATCCAAGGTGTTAGGTTTTGCTAGTTTGAGAAGTTGGCAATTTGATGAAAAAAACTTTAGCACATAAGGGACGGTTTGATTATGATATATGAAGATCCTTCAATGAACTTGACGCGGGTGTCTCCCACAACCTGGATCGGACGCGGCATCTGGGTTGCGGGAATGGTGTAGAGCCAAACCAGGCGTCTCCTCTTTCAATTTGATTTCAATTTTCAACACATTTCCTTTTATCATTCCCTCTCTTCTAGTTCTTTCTTACTTATGTGCTGTATTAGGGTTTGAATTTTCAGTTTTAGTCGTGTTTCTGTTCGGGACAGCCGCCAACGTCTCAAGTTTTCCCCTCTAGTTTTGTATCCAAGGGTTTGGTGGTGGTCTGACTGTATCTCGCTCCCAAGGTAGTGATTTTCTT
>NW_018165132.1:516887-523279 GCF_001263595.1 Phalaenopsis equestris | reverse complement strand
TTGCCAGCAGAGTGGTGCCTAGGCACCAGTTTCCTCCCAGAAAACAAAGAAGACGGCGCTTAGGCGCCCTAACTATCCATGGGCGGTTTCTGCATGCCCCTGGGAGTTATTTAACGAATCCGGATGGTTGGGAAAAACCTTTTGGCATTTCTAAATCCTGAAATTCTCTAGGAACGTCAAGAGGTTGTAGATTGGAGTAAGAAATGCAAATTTTTACCTTTTCTCGAGAGATTGGAGAGAGGATATCTATACGGGAATTGTATTAGCATTGCATGGAACAGAATGAGGCATTATTAGAGGGATTTTTATCTTTCTTTCATAGAGGAAAAGGTAAGTATTGTGTTCTTCATTTTATTGTACTTGTTGTAATCACTTATTTAGTGGATTTTCTTTGATTTAATGAAATTTTCTGTTGTGTGTGACACATGCTTTGTGAAGTAGAATTCGTGTACTTTTCTTTTGCAATTAATTGGATGAATGTTTAGGATGTTAGATGCCTGATAGAATAGGTTTTTCATATCAAAGTGATGGTTCTTACTTCATGTTTCATTTACTAATCAATTTGACCAATTGATATGTTAAAATTTGTTGTAAACCCACAAGATCCAAGAGGGTTATGACTTTAACGACTAGGAGGAACCACATTAAACTTATGGGTAAAGGAAAAGTAGTTGAAAGATTCAATGCAATGTTATTGATTGGTACAAATTAGGGTTTATACAGACTAGATTCCTAACCAATTTGATTTAGGGTTTCGTACTTTAAAACTAAGATTAGCCAATTTGAGGGCAATTAGGATTAAGACTCTAGGATGACAATCTAGAAGTCTTGTTATAATCTATATTTAAAGAATCGACATTAGATTAGTCGAGCTTCTTTATGCACTCGACAGAGGGTAAAGAAGATATTGCTCCTATTTGGCACTTACTATAGTTCTATTCTAAGCATCTCACTCCTGCTCTTTATCTAAGTCATCACTAGAGAAATGTAGTTTTTACATCTAAAAATTTACCAAACCAATTGATTTATTTAAGCTTAACTTTAGATTTAAGTTTGTATTTAGTAGTAGTTGATAGAAAAACACCCTTAATCGACGTTCAACACAAAGACCTGATAGTAGTCTACTAGAACTTAGCCTGAGAGATTTCTTACCTTGCTTCTTTATGAGACTCCATTAGAGCTCTATATTGCTTAAACGATATGTATGTTTGCGTAGAACACTTAGTGTGTAAATTATAAATCAAATTTTAAACTCTATAACATATTCATTTTGCATATTAGCCGTCTAAATAAACTGGGTCAAGTTTTTTACCATGAAACTAAATAACTGTGTAACTTCGGATCAGGTCACATATATAGCATAAAAGGAGGGGAGAAGTCACGCAAAGCAACATAATTTTCTTCCCAAGATATTCTAATTTACACCCTTGGGCCATTATTTATAATAAAAGATCCTATAAGTTCAAAATAAATAATCAAACCAATCTGAAACTACTGTAGTGCAAAATTCTAAGTCGTACCAGTTTCTCATAACCAAATTACAGTCGTACCTATCTTGCATTTCACTAGACTAAAATTCATGATACAAAATAGTTAGATAGATTTAGTTGGTTGTCCTTTCAAGGCAAAATTATAAGCTAGAAGAGTAAGAATTACTAATAATAATAACAATTATAAATAATAGTGATAGTGATAATAAATATTATTATTATTATTATGGATATCATTAACACTCTAAAAGATTTGGAGCACCAATATTATATGTTCTAGTATAGTAAAAAGTTGAATTTTTTTAAGTTAATTCTCTAAACTAAGTAAATCTTAATCATAGGTGATACTTCAATTGTCGTTCTTTGACTCAGTCTTAACTTGACTATGAAAGTGATACCAAAGTTAACCCAAACAACAATAGAAAACGAAAATATTATTGCTAAAAATGAAATAGGTTAAAACGACGACTCTTCAAAAATAGAAAATAATAACAACAAATAGAAAAAGACGCGACGGCAAAGGGGGTGAACCCCAACTGGACAAAAGGCGGGGATGATTGGTCGGGGTGCGCTTGCGGCAACAAATGGGGCTGATATGGAGAGGTGGCAGCTGCTGGAAAATCTGAGAGGGGCTGCTACAGCATTTGGGAAGAGCTCGAGAAGATGACAGCAGGTTGGGGTAAGGCTTGGGAGGGTTTGCGGCAAGATTTGGACGGCTAGGAAAGAGGAGGGGTAGGAGAAGGGTTTGACACAGAGAGGAAGGGGCAGCAAACAACCTCAATGAAAGAGAAAAGTGCAGCTGGGAAGAAAATAGTTACGGGAAAATAACCAGGCGGCAGTGTAAGGGCTGCAGTAGGCGGTAGGAAGTAGAGATGTGCGAGGAAGGTGTCAGGCAGTATGAATGCGGGTAGGGGGAATAGGAATTGGTGGAGATAATCACCACCTCAGAGCAGGATACAGCCGGAGCACCACCCGCCCTCGAATACAACCCTAACTAGGTAGAAATGCCCGGAGGCTGAAATATGAAATCAGAACACAAAACTCTAACCCTAAACAAAACAAATGACATATTTATAATAGAAGAAAAGGAGAGGGAAGCCCCTCCCTTGGGCGGTAAAATAGCTTCCTTGCATCGCCTGGTCCAAGCAACAGTAGAGCTGAACCAGCCGGTTCAGACCCCTAGCCCCGCATTAGAGAGTCCCAAACTTCTGAAAACTAATTATAGTTTCTAATAGTAGCATATTGTTTCTTCATTTTTTTTCCCCTTTTTAATTTCCTTACTGATTTTTTCTTCATTCTTGGTCATGTCCTACACAATCACTTTTTGGCAACACCAATTAGTTAGGGGAGAAGAATCTATTTATACCCTCACAAAACTAAAACCTTAGTTTTGAACTTTGAAGGCAATTAAACTATTTTTTAATTCTAGTTTTTTTTGTTAGGGGAGAAGAATCTATTTATACCCTCACAAAAATCTCTAAAACCTTAGTTTTGAACTTTAAAGGCAATTAAACTATTTTTGAATTCTAGTTTTTTTAAAATTTGAACTTCTGTTATGTTAGCTCTATAATCATAGAAACGGCTTTCAATCAAACTTAACTTAATCACCTAATGCATTTGTTTCTTTGCATTTAAATTAACTAGATCAACATGTTAACGACAATAAATAAAAAGATATAATAGCTACAAATAAGCCTTAAGCCATGCAAAGAGTCTCATGTAAGAATATTATTATTCGACTCAATTAAAAATTAATTCAAAATGAAGCAGGATATTAGGCCTTCTTCTAAAATTTAGTCACTTGCAATTTTCTTTAGTTACAAGGCAAATTTTCTCTATACTTTTCATTCAAATTTCTCAAACTTCTCATATGATATAGCTTACAAATTATTACATAACCATAAAAAACATATTTTGCAAATTAATCAGGATTGGAAAAATATGAAAAAACCTAAAAATTAGAAAATCATTTCAACAGAATATATTTATCACACAGAGAAAGAAGACACATTTGATGACAAGCCATTGCAATCCTTCACTTGTTGAGAGTCTGATGCTGCAAAAGATGAATTGGGTACTTCTACAGAGCCTAAGTGTGGGACTGGTTTATATTGTTTATCATCTTTCAAAGAGCTGAATAAGTTGATCAACAAGCCCGATTCTGGCACAATTTCTCTCGCTGCTTGATTGAGCTTAAAGACCTCTTCCAAACAATCTTTAGCTACATCAAGGCCTTCAAGATCTACCCCAGGGGCTGGTTCAACTGTTCTTGAGAAAAGAGACATTGTCACCAAAAAAAAAACTATTAAGAGAATAGAGAAGTCAAATATAATAAACTTTGAGTCAAATAAGGAAAAGCACGGTTATTGCTTCACATCCAATGAAAACTAACAAATGACTACCTGAATAGCATTAACCACCACATTATTATGTTCCTCTAAAATGTCTATATGGTTCATAGATGACACAGTTCATCATGACCCCAAACTCAAAAATGGGTTCACTTAACTACAAAAAACGATTTGAAGTGTGAAAATATAAACAAAATAACTAACTAGAACTCTGTCAATATCGTGAATTTTGGTTGCATGGAACACACCCTCGCATCAAAAAAAAATTTTAAACAAGTAGGTAGGTTGGTTCACATAGGAAAGTTGTCTAGGCATTTGAATATGGGGCTAACTAAGAGAATGTCAAACAGCTATCATACGGTTTGAAAACTAACATGAAACTAAACCTCATTTTTCTTGCACGAATCTATATCACGACATTTAAAAGGAAGAAATCAGGCACAAGATCAAAGAGTAACCCTTGGTAAAAACAATTATGCCAATCATAAGTGAATTGGTTGGTGACATGGTTAATGTGGATATAGCAAGCTCCTGAAATTTGATGCCATTCCAAAGGCCCCTCAGGTTTCAAACTTTTTAAGGTTGCTTTGATACAAAATAGATGAAATATGTGAAACTTAATTGGTAGCCCAAAGCAACACAGAGGTGTATATGATGGCCAAGAAGATCATGATGAGGTAGAAAGTGGATAGGGTTAACTAGGAGAAGTGGGGGTGCCTTACGATTTGCATTATTGGTATTCCAAGGAACCCAATTGCTCCTCCTTGGATGGAGACTCAAGGATAATGGCAAGGGGATGGTTTAAGAGCTAGAGTGCGTAGTCTGAGGCTAGCTTAGGAGTAGATGAGCTTTGGAATTGTCTGCAAAAAAATGATGGGTGTAACGTCCAGTACAGAAAAGGTTGCTTGGATTTGGGCTTTGGAAATGAAAGTTTGGCAAGAAATCAAGAGGAGGACAAAAGCTTTTGCATGGGAGTGAATGGCCGGCACTTATATTTATGGTTTAATGTATTCAAAAATATAAACTACCATTACCTGTTCCATAAATAATTTTTTAAATTCGACAACAAGCCTTTATCCCACTAAAAATGGGGTCAGCTACTAAATGGGGTCAGCTACATGAATCTTTTTTCTCCATAGTGTCCTATTGAGTGTCATATTTTCATTTAGTCTAATAAATTAAGATCATTTTTTAATATAACATGGTCAAGTCTTTTTAAGTTTACCTCTACATTTTTTAACATAAGTCAAATCTAAAACATTCACTCTCTTAACAGAATAATCTGGTGGTCGACGTTTAATGTGAACAAACCATCTAAGACGACTCTCTCTAATCTTGTCTGTCACTGAAGCTACGACAACCTTTCACGAATACAATCGTTTCGCATTTTGTCTCTTAAGTGTTAAGCCAACTCATCCACTTAAACATTCTTATCTCAGCAATACTTGGTTTTATGTTTCTTTTTTAAAGGCTAACATTTTGTGCTATAAAGCATTGCAGCTCTCACCACCATCTTATAAAATTTTCCTTCTAAGTCTAAGCAGCACTTTTCTATCACACAATAGGCCTGATGCATTCCTCCGCTTCAACCATCCAAATTGAATTCTACCAATAAAATCCACATATATATTATTGTCAAGTCCTAAGGCTTGGAATTAATTAAAATAGAAACAATCAACAGTGGGAACTAAATTTTTCTATATTCATCAACAATTTAACAAATGAATGGACCACAAATCAAACTAAATCAAAGCAATATATTTAAAATTACACCATTATTGGTTAACCGCATCTTCTATAAACATTATTTCTTCTGACACTCATCGTTAATCGCTTAATTAACCTGAAAGTTAGTTTAAAATAACAATAAGGTAAACAAGCGAGTGAACACTCATACTCATAAACCACAGTAATTTAAAAAAAGGGAGCAATATGCATGTCAGTTAAGCTTTTAATAGATCAATAAAAACATTTGATGTTACTAAAGAACTTTACTATAGCAATGATATATCAATATCGTACTATATTTGTACAACTGTTATAGGAGCACCTTCTAAAAAATTTATCAATTAAGACACATCAATATCAATAACCTTTTTCATATACATGTACGGGTGCATCAGTGTTCCCCACTAGTACCATAAAGGGGTGACTGAACCAAAGTCAATCATGCACATACAAACAGTCAACATAATCATATCATTCATGTACTCATCGCGTTCAATTCAACATACTATATAAAGATTACACTAAATGCATGAAACTAGCTACAAAATTTATAACAATATGACCGATAAAAAAAAAATATCTCAACCAGAATAAAACACGTGCAAGTGTCACTAACTAAAAAATAGTTGAGAAGAAATAAATTATTATTATGAATTAAAAGTATGAGTGCTCACCTCGATGACGATTAATTTGTTATTTGATTTGCTCTGATGTTGACTCTTCTAAAATTAGAAGCCTAAAAATAGGTATTCATATTACAAAAATCTGAAGTTATACACCTTGAGTTTAATTCAAAATAACTTACACGCACGCACGCACGCAC